>NW_009692798.1:0-27711 GCF_000703405.1 Apaloderma vittatum
AATGTTAAACAGGACTGGGCCCAGCACTGAGGCTTGGGGGACACCACTGTGACCAGCCACCAGCTGGATTTAACTCCATTGACCGCAACTCTGTGGACTCAGCCATCTAACCAGTTTTTCACCCAGCAAAGCATATGCCTGTTCAAGCCAAGAGCAGTCAATTTCTCTAGGAGAATGATGTGGGCAACAGTGTCAAATGACTTACTAAAGTCAAGGTAGACAACATCCACAGCCTTTCCTTCATCCAACAAGCTGGTCACCCTGTTATAGAAGGAGATCAGGTTTGTTAAACAGGACCTGCCCTTCACAAACCCATGCTGACTGGGCCTGATCACCTGGTTGTCCTGCACATGCTGCATAATTGAACTCAGGATGATCTGTTCCATCAGCTTCCCTGGCATTGAAGTCAAACTGACAGGCCTGTAATTTCCCAGATCATCCTTCCATCCATTCTTATAGATGGGTGTTATATAGGCTGACTTCCAATCATCTGGGGCCTCCTCAGTCAGCCAGGATGACTGATAAATGATGGACAGTGTCTTGGTGAGAACCCCTGCCATTTCTCTCAGCACGGTAGGATGAATCCCATCTGGCCCTATAGATTTGTGCACATCAGTGTAGAGCAGCAGGTCACTGAACATTTCGCTCCTGGCCCTTGTTTCTTGGCTTAGGGGGCTGGCTTGCCTCAGTAAAAGTGTTTCTGTTACTGAAGACTGAGGTAAAGAAAGCATTAAGCACCTCAGATTCCTTCCTCCTTGTCTTGGGTTTACTTGTGTTTATGTTTATCCCTTTTCTTAATATGTATGTAAGCATTCTCTATATTTTTTTCTCAGTTATCTTCATATAATTCCATTTGCTTAGTTTTCTGTTCTCTTTGTGCATCTAAACTTGTTTAACGAGACTGTATTCTTGCAGTGACCGCTGACTGACCGTTGTGATTTTTGTTTTGTTTAGGATCTCTGACATTCCTCTGTGTTTGCACTCTTGCAAGCCATATTTTATTTTATGATCATAGATAGTTCAATCTACAAAGAATAATTACTTTTTCTCACTATAAACTAAAGTTAACTTAAAATAAACCTAACTGCTAGGTAATAGCTATTGTAGTTAAAACAAGCTAAAATCAGCTTAGGCCATAGACTAGCCCAGGCAAGTCTGGAGCTCCTACACTGCCAGGTTAACTCCAAGCCCATGGACTTTTAGTCGTAATGCTGAAATACCATATTTACTGGATTAAAACATCTTTTACATCTTTTACATCTTTTCTATCCAGGTTTGTCTAACTCAGGAAACTTCTGATCATTCCAGGTTCCATATAGTACACAGTGAATGTCTTCAGTCCCTCATCCATGAGAAAATGTTGTTCTTGACCTCATAGGGCCTAGAAGATTGGCTACCACCCTCAGACTTATCTCCTGAAGCACCTACAGTACTTTTCTGTCCCAACACTCAGAGAGCACTAACAGAATCCATACCAGGACTTGGACGAATATGGCAGGGCTGCAGAGACCACAACCAAATACCATGTCTACAACTTTCTACCTGAAACCACTTGAGTTTTACCTTTGCCAGTGCAATTCTACCTGTCAGGTGTTTTTACAATTAGAGATGGCCATGTCGTCCCACAGCAGGGTAGGCTACCAGTCCCAGGAAGCAGATATTGGAACACTGAGTAAAAATTTTGGTTTTTGGAGATAAAAAGAGCTACAACTTCTGCTGTGGATAAAGAAAACATGAATTACTTTCTATGTTTTTTCTTGGAGTCCCCTTCCATTGACTCTGTGGATCCTTTCTTGGAAGAACACATGTCAGGAAGAATTCATGTCAGGAATAATCATTTACAGTGTACTTGTAAAACACAACAAGAACTTGAACACCTCTTTTTTTTTTTCCTGTGATATTTACCCAACATAGAAAAAAATTGCCTTTTTTAATGTGTTTTAGAATGATGTTTTGGGTCCACACCTGTACTCAGCTCTGTCAGAGGCAACAACCCATATGAAAATCTAGTGATTTCAAGGGATTGATATATGGCTTCTACAAATCAAAAAGTAAGCTTGTTTTCATTGACTATTCAATCTTATAACTGCATTTCAGTCTAGGAAAATTATGAAGAAAGACAGAGGAAATCCTGCCTTTTGAGAACATAAAGTTGACGTACAGCTCAGAACTTACAACACAGAATCGTCATAGAATCATAGAATGGCCTAGGTTGGAAGCAACATCTCAGAACTTGCAGCAGGCTCTGTATTTAATCTTGGGCAGTTAATTATACTTTTTATGAGGAAAATAAATGACTAATAGAGGAAGCATCACTAAGTAATGAATGGAAAGTGATTATTTACTATGCAGTAATTTGACATACCTTGTTCAGGTTGTAGGTGAGACGTATTTTTAATGTGAGAAAGACAAGCTAATATTTGCCAGCAGTTACTCATACGAGTACTCCTCCCCTTAGTGAGAGAGAAGCAGAGTGCATGCTACTGTGTTTTTTTCTCTCTACTTCCTTTCTTGGTGGATATGCAAAATCCTCTGTGAAAATCAGTATGACACATGACTTGTAGCCCGTGACATTTAAGATAGTAATTTAATTTTGAGAATGGTGTCGAGAAATAAAATTCAGAGAAAGTTTTGACTTTTCTGGCTGTAATGTCATCAGTATCCAACTCTGCTGGATTTCTAAGAGAGATTCAGATAGTCAGAGGGCAGGAAAGGATACTATTGTTTGCATTAGGGTAACATCCTGGGGATATCCAAGAACAGAGCTCCACTGTGCTACGCAGTATAAAAATGGAGTAACTGACATCATCTGCTCTGATGGGGATGCCAGGAATTCCTCAGAGATGGGAATTGAGAGGGGATAGCTAAAACTATACAAGGCTCAACAGAGGACCAGATCAGACCTTAGAGTTGCTCAAATCTGTAGGGTATGTGCTCCTGATAAAGGGAGGCACTAGGCAGAAAGAGCTCAAGCCTCAGAAGTGGTAGAGCTGCATCTATGGATAGTAGAATCACATATGGGAAAAAATTGAATCATGAACTATGGCTAAGTAAATGTTTTGACCCATTGTTGAAGTGGCGTTCCGGGTCAAAAATAACACCAAGTTGTATGGTTTTGACAGCAGAACATGAAGTACAGATTCTTGGTTTATGAAATAAGATTAAATATTTAAAAGAAGATGCAGGAAAAGCTCCTGTTAAATCCCAGTAATTCGCTTTTTCATATGAGAGGAAGAGAACAAAGCCAGTCCATGACAATAGACTTCCCTGAGCTAGGAGACAATTCCATTTTCTCAGGAGCCTTCCTATGAAGCCCAATTTATATGAATCATAATACCTTGTTCTTACCAAGTTCTGCCCCTTGTGATCTTCACTTCTAGGACATAGCTAAGAGCCATTTCAGCTATCTTAAAGTAAGAAAAATCTGCTGTAGCTGTGTGCTAGCATTGCCAGGGATTTGCTCTCAACTGATTTTTTATTAGGTGCTGCCTTAGCAAACATACTGTGCTCATCAGTATTATGTTAAAAAGGAATCATGTCAGGTCTTTCTGCAAGAGATGAATCTTTTGGTTTGTGAAAAAATGTAAAAAACCATTGTCTTAAGCGAACTTTCTTGCAAAAACAGTCACATGCTTTTTAGGAACCTTTCTAATAATAGGTAGTAAATAGTACAAAGATGTGCTGCGTATTACTTATTTCATGAGAAGCCTACTTAACCTTACATCTTTCTCTTTTAATCTTGCTGATATTTATTAATCAATTATGTTTCCTAGTACAAATTTTTAAAAACTTAACAATGATTTAATGATTTTTTTTTTCACCAGTTACGGCCTATTTTTTCCCAATATATTCAGTTTGACAGATATACTTTCAATTATATGATAGATATGTTTATCTCTTATTAATAATTTATCAATAGTTCTTGAACTTGCTGTCTAATTGTAATAAAATTTGTCAAAGGGCAGAGATAAAAAAATTAAACCAGGCTTCAATAAGCTTCATAGAATTTTTTAAGTTGGATAGATATAGGATTTATTATTTTTTTTCCCTATTGAGGAAAAGTTTCTGAAGAGGAGCCAAGGAAGGTTTTTTCTGTGTTCTGATGTGCTCTGACACACAAGACAAAAGAGATCGCTGCAGCACACCAGCGTTCATACAGCAACCAGCCTAACTGGATGTGCGTCACTGGTGATAGCACATGGTAATTGGAAGCATAAGGGGGAAACATAGCGAAGGAGTTTGGAGTCCTGCAGTACAGCTCATGTACAAAACTGGGGTTTTTTTGAGTGGGGGGAACACTGACATATATGTCATAAATGGTATAAAGATAAGGCTTTGTAGGTCATTAATAGTCCCACTGGAGCCAAGTTCAGTTTACAGATTCTTGTTTCCTGCTTCAGTTCCTCATTTCTATATTTATCAGTGTGAGATAACTGCAAAAAGGGAGAATTTACTACTACTGCTACCCCCAAAAATAGGTGAGCAAATAAATAAAAACTGTAGTCTTCCCACACAAAGGAGTATAACAATACTAAGATCATTTTATTTCTGAAGTGGCAATGCTACTTAAATGCCATATGTTTTAAAGGTCTGCTATTAATGTAACAAATGGATCCGACTCTTTGAATTTTCTATGTTCACTATGTTGTCTGTCATTAAAGCTGCAAGATCAATTCACACTGGAAGTAATGGTTAGTTACCATCTGTAACTGTCAAATCCTTACACTTAAAGTGGAAATCTTACATTTCAATGATGTCCACTTTACTTTTTAAATTTAAGTCAAAGCCTTGTAAAATATGAGAGCAAGATAAAAAAAATCTGGTAACCTTCTTGAGTCCAGGATAAGGATTGAACCTTAACTTCTATGTTTTAATTGGCTGTGGATTTTGGCTGCATTTCACTGAAACAAAAATGTTATGATCACCGTTGTTTTCAACCAAGAGGTCTTATGCAGAGGTTGATTTACTTTATTTATTTAGCTTTATTAGCAAACAATTTAGAGTAAATTTCCCATAAACTTTTTCCCCAAAACTTTCCTGTGATGCATTTCATAACATATATACATTTCTTTCTATTTCTATTGTGCTTTTTTACTTCTAATTTGGGTTTCTTTTGAATAAATAGCTTATATAGAGAGTACATCACTTAATTCTGTGACTTTTGGGTGCATTCTTTTCTTTAAAGGTTCTGCATATTTTTTCTATACTTTTTCTTTTCTTGTGCAGTGGAAAAACCCCTTCAGCTGTACTCTAGAAACATTTGCTGCAAAGTAAATTTTTCTCAGATGTTCTTGTTTATTTTCATGCGGATTTAAAATTAACTCATCCTATGAAAGACCAGAAAGTTAAAAATCAAACAAATACCTTTTTATTTATGTATAAATAAGATAAAAACACCCCGGAAGCCCCCGAAAAAAAAAGACAGAATTTACAGAAGTCTGTACTTCAATTTTTATGTATTTTTCTCCCAGGATAAGGTAGGGGAAATCCTATTCTTTAAATTAAAGGTATTGTCTGAAAACATTGCTATCAGTGTTTTAAAGGTTCTTTTATTTGCATAGCCCATTTTGAAAAAAAAAAAGCTCATTTCAGTCACAATATGATTGCACAAAGAAAATGGAAATTATATCTCAGATCTTTCTTTTTGTTAAATGACTAGTTTTTGTCTTTCTATATTTTCAGTTGTCAGCTTATATGGAGTTTTACTTATGATACGGTAGAGCTTACATTATCAGTTACAATCAGTATTTCTCAAATGTATTTCTTTCAAATAGGCTTATAAATATCACAGGCAGGTCTCTCTTATCAAAGCATCTTCTAGTTCTCCAAACTCAAAGATATCATTTAGATATAATTTCTATTATATAATGCTCTCTTGTATCCACCTGGGTGATAATGAAGAAGTGATGGCTTTCGTAAATGTTGTATTTGAGATGGAACAATACAACTATGTGGAGTCTCCTTCCTTGATATTTGCATAAAATGATGGCATTAAGCTCCCAGTGGTGCCCTTCCCATCATACATGAGATCAAAGAGCTATTATGCTCTGAGCCTGTCTGCAGCTGCTAAATGCTTTCAAGGACTGTTTTCACTCTCTCAATTTTTCAAGAGTATTTGCCGTAAGGGAGTATCAGAATTTCTACTGTACTTGAGCTGTACTTTCCCCAAACCAATGCTGTGTTCAGGCAATTGCCATGTTGTTTAATTTCTTAGGGTTCAGCAGCTGAGTTATGTAACACAGAGCATACCACGGTCATGAGAAATGTAGTCTCTTATTCTCAGGCACCAGAGTTCTCCAGGGAGCTGCCAGCTCTCTCCTGCTGACTCACAACGGGAGAAGCAGCTGCTAGCACCTTCCTCAATATTCTCTGTATGAGAACAATGACCTGGGGGGCTGGAATGGAGACAAAACAGGGCAGAAAAATGTGCGTGTGTGTGCGAATTTAAGGGATAGGCACAAAGATGAGGAAGAAACACAAGGATGAGACTTAAATTTAAATTTTCTTCAGTCATATTATTATGGTGTCAGAAATTGAACTCTCAGTAGTCATCCGTTGAAATACTGTGCTGTGGTTACAAAATTCTGGTAGAGTATGGTGAGGACACTGGTGGCTTAAAACAGGTCCTGGTGGGAATTGTTACAAAATACTGGTAAGACATCACTTAGGTATTCACCTTTGCTGATTTTCATGCATTTTTTATCTTTGGAAATCACAGAATTGTTGATGTTGGAAAGAACCTATGGAGATCATCAAGTGTATCCTCTCTGTTCAAGAAGGATCAGCTAGAGCAAGTTGTCCATGACCATGTCCAGTCCACTTTTGAGGATCTCCAAGGATGGACACTCTATAACCTCTCTAGGACACCCTGTCCAGTGTTTGACAACATGCACAGTAAAAAAAGTGTTTTCCTGCCTTTGGATGGAATTTCGAGTGTTTTAATCTGTGCCTGTTGCCTCTTGTCCTTTCAGTGGGCACCATTGGAAGAAGTCAGTGGCTCCCTCTTCTTCATTCCTTCCTCTCATAGATGGAGAAGAACCCCCTGAGCCTTCTCTTCTCCAAGCTGAACATTCCCAGCAACCTTGGTCTCTCCTCAGGTGTCAGACTGACTCTACTAACTCCATATCTTTTTCTTACGGGGGAACACAGAACTGGACACAACAGTTAGTTAGTGTGTGTGCTTCATTGACATATTTTAAGAGGGTATTGCAACAGTATTATATATCCCCAAATGCAATAATGGCTAACTACCCTGGGATTAATGGAATAAAAAAGAAGAGACTGGATGCTCATATGCTGTAACTAGTATGTATGTATGTTATAAAAAGTTTTTATCTTGTTTCTCAGTATTTTCAACATTGAAATTTATCTAAGGTGTCCTTCTCTCTATTTCGCACAGTCCACCTCATCACATGAAAACACATTTCTTTTATTGTCTTGTAAAAAAAAAATAAAATGACTTCTTGACCTCAGAAGTGTCACCATAATAGAAAAAAAAAAATCCATTTTCACATTAGAGAGCATATCTAGTAAGTAATACCACTCTCTTTCTGTATTCTTAATTAAAAGATTAACATGAAGATAAGTAAGTACTCAAAGGGCAGAGGTATCAAGGCTTATCAAATAAAATGCTTAGTGTCAGAAGACAATAATTTTTTTTAACATGCAACTGTTTTAGAGTTAGTAAAGGTCTTCCTAGTCATATTAAAACTTCTTTGGCTTCAATTTCTTCATCGAAGGCCTGCTGCTCGGCTTTGTTTCATATGAGCAAGGGCTGAATTCGGATTTTAAGGTCAGTAACAATCTCAAGAACTGTCTAGTCATCACCCAACACCCACTGAATTAACATGCCCACCTTGGGAGTAAAATCAGTTGGCTTAGAAGAGAGCATCTTATTTAAGGGGAAAAGGATGAGAGAACTTAAGTGGATTAATCTGCACTGGTTTCCCCACAGCATGATGATTTGCAGTTCTCTGGTTTCTCAGAGAGACAGTTGTTCATCTTACAGGCACCAGACACTAAGTTCAAAGTTTTCATAACTCACCACACAAAGTTAGGCTGCTTAAATCCACAAATTCAAATCTCCAGTAAAATTCATCATCTTGCAAATAGCCGATTACACTGAAGATTTACAGGTGAATGATCAAAGAACTTATTTGTTTATGAATTGCCAAAGTAGTTATTAGAAAAGAGTACCTTAAATGCTACAAAATCTTGTTTGGTATTTTAGGATGTGTTTAATGCTGAAGCCTTTAGTATAATTACCAAACAATTCCAGAGGGCTTGTCATGGACCACTCTTCAAGCAGATTTTAATTATGCAAAGAAAGGTTTTGTCTGGGCAGATCTGTAAGTGATACATGGTAGAGTTAGGTAATAAAGATGTATTAGCACTGCATATTCGTGCCAACACTTGCATTTGTAAGCTTATTTTTCAATACAGCTTTCAGGCAAACAAACTCATGCTACTTTACAGACCTGCAATAGAAACATCGAGCGGGAAAATCAGCTGTTACAAGTTTTAGTCAAACATAGTGTCAGTGGCTAAGAATATACGTTCATAAGCACTGCAAGTTCCAGCTGATGCCTCTGAACTACAGTGTTTCTTTCCCTGCTCTATTTCTGCTTATGCCATAGAAGTATTTTCTTAGATGTGACTATAGGATAACAGCGGGTGTACCAATCCCTTGTAACACTGAGTCAAAAAGAGTCTGATAAAGGAAAGACTTCATATCAGGCCTTGACATTGGCCAGATCTGTCAGAAGCATCATGAGCTCTTCTTTTAGACCAGAATAGATTGACAGAAACCTTCACAAAAACTCAATGTATAAAAAATACACATTCAAAACCGTTAAGCTGTTTTAGAAACCACTTTTCCTAAATCATTGGTGTTTCCAGATTCTAGACGAGCAATCCCCTTATCTGGCTTAATGGCATGGCAGGGGAACTGCCTGAGGATCCCTCTGTGGAGAATACTTCCCTGAGGAACCGCACCCAGAGGTGGGCATCTGATACCCTGGCAGCACAGACACTGCAGACTTGCATTCATACTAGTAAATAATACATGCCTGGGCTGTCAGACATATGCCTCTGGAATCCCAGAGGCAAATATATCTCTGAGGTGAAAGCTAGCAGCAGCACAAGTTCCTGTGGGGTAGCCACAGAACAGTGTAGACACATAGATGGCAGCCAGGTCCAACCATCATCCGGACCAGTGGCACAGTGATGAGGTAGTTCTAAAGTCAAGCCTGGAAGTCATTCTGCAGGCCAGAATTGGGTCTGGCAATCATCTGGCAGGTCCATAGTGGTGAAGCAGGGCTAAGGTAATATCAGGCAATCAGCTTGCTGGTCAGTGTTTGGATTAACAAGGTCCACCACCAGCCATAACTGTGACTGAACTAGAAACCAACATTCTTCTACCTCATGCCCAGGTCTGAGCTTAAATAGCTCTTTTGGGCCCATGGGTGTGAATGTAGACCTCAGGTGAGGTCAGTCAGGGGTATTAAGGTCTATTAGTGCCCTCAGGTCCCTGACAAGAGCTTTTTCTTTTTCCTAGAGAATAACTGTCATGGAAGGGTTCATACTCATCTCCTTGTACAAACTAGTTTTTGCCCTCATCTGTGCTGCTAGCTGAGAATAGTACCTGAGCCATGGCATGATAGCTAGCATGGAGAAAAGCATGCCAGGAGATATGCTGCATGGATGATTTCCACCTGGGCTGGAGCCCATGGCTTGGTGCTGTTTAATGTGATACACATGTAGCCTGAGAGCCCCTGCTGGGAGCCAGGACTCGATGACTCTGTTAGAGCTGACATACAGATTCTTGTCTCACTGATAGCAACTTTGAACTGGATCACCTTGGAGTAGCAACAGGAAGTTAGTCTCAAGTTTTCCTCCCCTGATTTATTTATCCTAATAAGCATAGCCTCAGACCTCCTACTTTTGATAGCATTATGGTTGATGCTGACACATGGAGTGCCAGAGAATGTAGATATCCTCACATGTCTTGCTCCAGGAAGATTTCTTCATTGATGTAGTTATTTTTGTGGTGGGATCTTCTCCAACAATGATACAGAGATATCTAAAATTTCAAGTCATTGCGAGATTGTGAGGTCTCTTTTTCTGTCTAAAAGAGGATTGCTTCTCCTCTGCCTCATATTAGATCTGGAGAAAAAATTATGAAAGCCTCTATATATTGAATCTGTCCACAGTTCTCTGACCTTTACTATAAGAAAATCCAAATACAGTTTAAAAAGAAATAGACACAATAAATAGGAAATAACTTATTTTTTACCTACCTGCCATAGACTTTGTTAGCCAACATTCCATTAGTCTTTTGGTACTTTTTTGTTACAGATGTTCTAACCTATCTCACAGGAAAAAATATGGCATTCTGGTCTTTTCAGAGCAATAGGCCAGTAGGACTGAGGAAGTGATTGTGCCTCTGTACTCGGCACTGGTGAGGCCACACCTCGAGTACTGTGTGCAGTTCTGGGCTCCACAGTGCAGGAAGGACATTGAGGTGCGGGAGAAGGTACAGAGGAGAGGAACCAGAATGATTAGGGGATTATGAAGAGAGCCTTAGGGACCTGGGGCTGCTCAACCTGGAGAAGAGGAGGAGGCTGAGGGGAGACCTTATCACTCTCTACAATTCCCTGAAAGGCAGCTCTAGTGAGACGGGTGTTGGCCTCTTTTCCCTAGTGAACAGCGATAGGACAAGAGGGAACGGGTTCAAGTTGCGTCAGGGGAAGTCTAGATTGGATATTAGGAACAACTTCTTCATCAAAACACTGGTGAAGCATTGGAATCGTTTGCTGAGAGTGGTAGTAAAGTCACCATCACTGGACGTCTTTGAAAAACGGCTGGATGTGTCGCTTCAGATGGCAGCTTAGTGTTACAGTAGTGTAGGGTTGTAGGTTGGAATTGATGATCTTAAGGTCCTTTCTAACCTTGAAGTTTCTATGATGCTATGGTTCTATGATCCAAAGGATACGGTGATGAGTTGGGAACATTTTGAGGGCAGCCTCAGCGTTCCGGCTTGTCTGAGCAGAATGGAGGCCAGTGCTGCACCAGAAAGAAAAAGCTGACTTTCTGGGGAAAGAGAAGACAAGAACCAGGGAACAGGGCATCACTTTCCCTATAACCTCATAAATTCAGCCTGCCCTACTGAGAAGCGAGTTTGTTTTCTAACCAACCATGCCTTCACAGATTGTTTTTTCTTGTCATTCTTGCTGCAGACTGACAAATTTCCTTCTGCTTCAGTACCAGTTGAACTCCTGGCAAGTCTATAGGGATGAGCTGGTTGAGGTGTACCTGGTAGTTCTAGTCTCCTTGTGTCTGGCAGGGTGAGAGTCATAGTGTGCTACAGAAGGAGCCCAAAGTGCAGGTAGTGTTCGTAAAACCACAGAGAACACTCTTTGTGCACATTAGAATAACCCACTCCCATTATAAAAATGTCGCTTACCCTTCATCAATGTACAGTTGGGGTGATCCAGTGCAAATGGATCAGTTTGCCTGAACACTGCTGTCAGTGTCTTTGCCTCATCTTATCATATCTCTAACAGTGATTTCAGACAATTATGTTCATAGCATCATTACCTTACTGGCTGTTTCCCCCTGCAAAAATCAATATGGGCTTTAAGAGAAGCAAAAATTTTGATTTAAATCACTGCTGTATGGGGTGTTTCTGTTAAGCTGTCTGCTTTCTTTTAAATGACGCCAAAAATGTACTTTTCACACCTATACTTTTAGAATACATCTGTTGCATGAAACAGTTGATAGGGACTTTGGCTGTTGAAAGCTTTAGCCCTTGTTCCCAGCTCCATCTCAGCTAACCACCTTTCAGCAGTAGAATTAGTATTTTTATGTAGTTACGTTATACTTAAACCTTGAAGCCTGGATGTAGCTTACCTGTCGGAATGCCCAGAAAAATTATTACATTTGTCAAACTTAGAGTAATGGGAATAATTTGATATAAACTGCACATTTTTCCTTTTATTTGCTTTTTTTTTTTTGTGGAGTTACTTTTTAAAGTTTCTGTTAGATGCTAATGTTAGATGCATCTGTGGGCAGCTACGTATAACAGGTACCCACAGATGGAGTTTGCAATGAACATTAGGTGCCTGAGGACTCCTATAAAATCTCCTAGATAGTTATCTGTGTTGGACACATGACAATACTTACATAAAATAAATGCTAAATTACTACAGGCATGGAAAGTGTAATTTTTTTAACTCAGCAGAACACGTTTAGGTCTACATGAAATACTTAGAAGATGCCCAATTTTAGGATTACAAAGAGAATTTGCTTCAAGCTAGCCAAAGATAATGATCACTGCCTTATTCCTCTTTATTTCACAGCTAAACTATGAAAAAGGAAATGGACAAACATTGTGAATGCTTGGAATGTATTTCCCTTTTGTTTTGTGTTAATTAGAAACAAAAACCTTGGTTAAATCCATTTTACTTTTCATATGAACAGATGTAATTTTCTCCTAAAACCCAGATGGGTTTGTTTGGTTTTTTTCTTCATATTCCTGTAAGCTTTAATGGACTCCATCATTATTTGAGAAATTCAGTCTCTAGAGAAAAATTCTGGTCACTTGACGGATACAAAACTTATGTTTGATTCCCTGACACTACAAAGTCATTTGAAGTCCCACAATCCACCCTGAGTCCCTGCCATTCTGTGCTAGTTTTGTAAAGCATTCTGTTTATTCCTCAGGTAGATAACAACTTTGGGCAATTTACAGGTCACACTGTAGATGAAAGCAGAACCATTACAAATTATTATATATGTGGTTCTCTGTGATTTCTCTCTCCGAAGAACTGCTACAAGAGTATTTTTATCCCCTTCCCTTTAGAGCATACAGCAATGCAACATGTTTTGGAATTTCAGTACTACCTTTCTCTGTTGTTATTACTAAAAATGTTCTTCAAGAAAAACAAAATTTCTTCTCCTTTCTCTGTTATTCCACTGTCTGCATTCAGCCTTATTTCTGGAGGCATATTAAGTCACGAAGATGTTGTTTTATAGTCATGGCTGCTCTTAAACTTTGATCTTGTCTGTCTATGATTAATTTATGTTCTTAATGCATTGAATTACAAACTAAAATAAAAAGAACAGTAAGGAATTGTTCATTTGGATTAGTATTGGAAAGTTCATAAAATTCTAGACTGAAACCAGTTATCAGTAAACTGATATTTCAGTTTACTTGCTTCCTCATCACATGTCATCAGTTTAAGTTTTATTGATTGGTGCACCTATTTTCAGAGTTTAAGAATAACAGATTAGAGGGAAATTCATCCCTATTTTTTATTTAATTTTTATAATTCCTTCTGATATTAAATCTAAACAATAGGACTTTGACAGTCAAAATTATAGATATGTTTATCGGATGTACCATATTAAGTAATATTCAAGTAAGATGATGTGCAGTTAAAATAGAACTTCCATGGAAAAAAAATAACACATCAACTCTTCTTAGTCAGCCACAAAATAGTTCTTACCGAATCATAAGAAAATTCGGATAAGAAGGGACCTCAGGAGGTCCTTCTCAAAGCAGGGTCGGACCATGTTGTTCAGGGCTTTAACCATTCTATGTCAAAAGTCTCCAAAAATGAGACTGAACAAACTTCTTTGGGAAACCTCTTTGAATGCTTGACTGTCCTTATGGTTAAAAGATTTGTCCTTATATCCATTTGGAGACTTTTTTTTTGTAGATTTGATAGAAAACTGATTTTAGCCTTTGGATAGATAGCAGCATTACACATAAACTATCACACTGTTTTTTTTTCAATCTAAGGGACTTGAGGTACTACCTCAACATAAATAATCAAGCTGTGACAGGTGTCAGCAAGTTTTATTATAAAATGTGGGTTTCCAGTTCTAAACTGAATAACTTAGCAGAAACAGCAGCTTCCAAAAATCTGTAAGTAGCTGTAAGCATACCCTGCAGTTCTACTGAGCACATCTGCCATAACAAACCTGCCAAAAATTCAGGAAATCAATGGATCTGTCAAGAATGGAGAACTGCTTGAATCTTCTTCTGTCAGTAGAAAAAGACATGCAGCAGACCTTCAATAAGCCTCTGTCTGATGAGAAGACTGTATTATGCCTTAGTGATGTACTAAGACAGCAGCCCAGTGAAAGATGCTTGAGCTGGACAAGTTTCTGTCGTTTAAGAGCTATCATAGAGCAAAATGAGGAATTTTCATCTGAGATACAACATTGCTATGCTATTTAATCAAACATTTCTTTCTCGCTTAACAATATGGATAGATACTGTCAAATACCACATATTTTACATAACTATTGAGCACGACTTCCCTAAATCATTATACAGCCAGGCTGAAACACAAAAATGGAAACCTGAAGATTAAGAAGTTTTCTCATATTCTGAAAGACTAAATTTTGGGATATGTACAACTAAAGGCCAAACTTGTATTTGAGTACAAATTTTACTTACAGCAAAGATCAGAATTTCAAGTCCCTAATTATTTTTGTCAATTCATTTATCCTGAGAGAAACTGTGGGAACATCCATGAAAACGTGTTCCTTTTTTACTCTGCCAAAGTAAGAGTAAAAGGATATGGTACAAAATTTACATTTAGAGCATTGTTCAAATATCCATATAGAAACGTGAAATCTGGTTGTATTCTAGTAATTGCAAGATTTTTTTTTTGTGGGAAGTAAAGAAAATATGAGGAATCTAGCTGAAGATGAAGTGAGGACACAGTTAAATAGTAAGTCTAAATGAACTACTTACAAATAAAATAAAAATAAGTGGCAGTCATCCAAATATTTCGTAAGCTTCTAATGTGACTAGGAAGTCTGGAAAATGGCCAAACTTGGAATACACATCTGTGGTCCCTGATTGTTGCTTTGTTCCCCGTAAAAACTACTGCATAAACACATTATTGACACCCTTGCAAAATATTTTTTATGGATTGATTTTTGAGGATTGCATGCAAAGCAGAAAACCTCTGGCTGATGAAGCAGCACTATTTAGATCCAGAATAGTCTATAAAAACAAGTATTCCTGTCTTATGTAAGAGTTGGTCAAAAACATATAAGGCTAAAACAACATTAATTGGTCTGACCTGAAGACAGAGGTTAGATAAAGTCCGATAATATGACCAAAGCCTTTACATTTGTAGCTGAGAAGACCTCACAAGAAACCTTATTTACAGAAATCTATGGGATGGAATTTACATAGAGATAGCAAAAAAAAATAGTGATATATATACTTTGAGGTATTGAATGTTTTGGCTTATTGCAATAAGATGTAGAGAACTTGAGGAAGAACATCAAGAAAAACAAACAAGTTAGGTCTAAAGCCACACAATGTCAAAAGTTGTTTCTGACACCTAAATAGTGGAACATTTTCTTTCCTGTTCTGTCCTAGCCTCAAAAGAAAACTAGGAATTCAAACCAGTGAATAAAATATTATACAGAATAGTTTAATTTACATTTAATAGGCAGTTAGACTTATAAATAGCATAAAAAATTCAAGAGTGCTCTTGAAATTCAACGCAAATGTTTAGTAGTTTAAGATATTTTAACTAATGCAATTAAGTTTTACTTTTATATATATATACACATACACTATATTAAGACATTATGTGTGTTCATCAACATTTTCATTTGTTTTCTATGGCAGGCTGTGTGACTTCCAGAAGCATGAAATCTGATCTATCTTTTAAGGATTTAATCATGAATCTCCTGTTTGTGTTTGTTCAGGCAGATTGATATTTCCTAAAACCATATTAGAAAAACTAAGATTAATTATCCTGTTGCCTGTGTAACTTGTCCAACTTTGGGGTGATAAGCTTTTGTTGATATACCCACACTTGTTTAGTAGCTTGTCTATGTGGATAATATGCAGTTAAACACCGCAGACATAACATGCATTAACTTACATAGGCTTTATATACTTATACTCTCCCCATAAGCATTCACAGTTTGAAAAAATTGAGAATTTATTTTACTGGGATTGCCAGTAAGAAATGATACATATGTTTTATCCCCAGACCTTTTAAGAATGATGTAAGAGATTAATTCACCGTTCTCCTATAGTCCTCCAATAGGATGATGATTTCAGAACTGTTTTCAGTTGTCAAAACTGGAAGAAACTTTTTCAGATTATAAGGCTCTCCTGAAAGCCAGATGTTGAGTTGGGAATAAAAATTGCCACAGATTAATCATCAGATTTATTGAATTGTTTTGCATCTGAGAAAATTTTAGTGTCTCTTAGCATTAAGAAAATTAAGAAATAAAAAGTGAGTAGCTGAAATACTAGCTGAAATTAAAAATAAATAAATAAGTAAATAAATAAATATTATGAGAAAGAAGGAAGTGGTATTTTTCTTGAGGTGATATTGTGTTGGTGATCAGGCCCAGTCGGCATGGGTTTATGAAGGCAAGTCCTGCTTGACAAACCTGACCTCTTAGGACAAGGTAACTCACCTAGTGGATGAGGGAAAAGCTGTGGATGTTGTCTACCTGCACTTTAGTAAAGATTTTGACACCGTTTACCACAGCACTCTCCTAGAGAAACTGTCTGCTCATGACTTGGACAGGTGTACTGCTTGCTGTGTGAAAAACTGGCTGACTGGTGAAGCCCAAAGGGTGGTGGTGAATGGAGTTAAACATGTTGGTGGCTGGTCACAAGTGGTGTTTCTCAGGGTGCAGTATTGGGGAAAGATCTATTTAGTATCTTTATTAATGATTTGGATGAGGAGATTGAGTGCACCCTTAGTAAGTTTGCAGATGACACCAAATGGAGGGAGAGTATTGATCTGCTGGAAGTTAGGGAAGCCTTGCAGTGGGATATTGACAGGCTGCCTCTATGGGCTGAGGCCCTTTGTATGAGGTTCAACAAGGCTGCTTGGATCACAACAACCCCAGGCAATGCTACAAGCTTGGGGAGGAGTTGCTGGAAAGCTACCCAGCAGGGTCAACAGCCAGCTGAACATGAACCAGCAGAGTGCCCAGGTAGCCAAGAAAATCAATAGCATCCTTGCTTGTATCAGAATTAGTGTGGCCAGCAGCACCAGGGAACTGATCATTCCTCTATGCTCAGCACTGGTGAAGCTGCACCTCAAATCCTGTGTTCAGGTTTTTTCTCACTACAAGATACTAAGGTGCTGGAACATGTCCAAAGAAAGGCAATGAAGGGTCTGGAAAACAAGTCTTATTAGGAGCGACTGAAGGAACTGGGATTATTTAATCTGGAGAAAAGGAGGCTCAGGGAAGACCTTAAAGCTTCTTACAACTACATCAAAGGAAGTTGTTGTGAGATGGAGATTGGTCTTTTCTCCCAAGTAACAAGCAATAAGAAAAGGGGAAGTGGCCTCAAGTTGAACCAGGGGAGGTTTAGCTTGGATACTAGGAAAAATTTCTTCACTGAAAGGGCTGTTGAGCACTGGAACAGGCTGCCTGGGGAAGTGGTTGAGTGAGCATCCTCAGAGGTATTGAAAAGACGTGTAGATGAGGTGCTTAGGGTCATGGTTTAGTGGTGGATCTGGCATTGGTAAATTAATGGCTGGACTCAATAATTTTAAGAGTCTTTTCCAATATAAATGATTCTATGATTCTAGTTTTCATTTTCCGCACTTGAACATAGTTGCAGATACACGTTAGTTCTCAGGTATGGAAATTAGCTTTTACAGTCCTTTAAAGAAATCTGTTGCAAAACACAGTAAATTTGAACCATGTCAGATTTGGTTTTACATTCAGACAAGCAACACTCAACTATTTATCAGGCCTAGGACCACTCAGCCTGCAGTAGGAGACAGCAGCATGTTTCTTCCTTCAGTTTTAAGAATCTATGGTTAAGACAGTCTCCTGGACGTGAATTTTCAGTGCCCTTGAAATTCTGAAGGAGCATACTGTTTCAGGCTGGGATGGAGTTAACTTTGTCTATAGCAGCCCTCATAGTGTTCTTCTTTGTATTTGTAGTTGGAAAGGTGTTGATAACACAGCAGTGTTTTGGCTACTGCTCACATAACACCAAACTGCCTCCCCTCCAAAGGCCAACAGGCTGGGAGTGGGTAAGAGGTCAGGAGGGGTCACATGCCAGAACAGCTGACCCAAATTGACCGAAGAGATATTCCATACTTTACGACATGCTCAGCAACAAAAGCTTCATTTTTCTTCCAGAGGAACTGCTACACGCACCGAAGCCTTACTTCCCAAGTAGTGGCTGAACATCGTCTGCTGATGGGAGGTAGAGAATAAAATCTTTTTTTTCCTTTTCTTCCGGGTATGGCCTTTGCTTTTTCTCTATTAAATTGCCTTTGTCTCACTTCACAAGTTCTTTTTCATCTCATTTCCCTTCCATGCCACCCCACTGAAGAGGAGGAATGATAGTGTGGCTTGGTGGGCACCTGGCACTTAGCCAAGGTCAACCCACCACAACGGTTAAAGAAGGATCTAAGAAACATAGTTTGAAAAGAAAATATGTCCTCAACTCATATCTCATCACAATCAGGATATTAGAGAAACTGAACTGAAAAGAGGACACTGTTTTCTTCTCTTGGCCCAAAACTCTTTATCTCCTGTTGGGAATCACAGAAAGTAGAACCTTTCTATTTTTCAAGTTACCTAGTAGCCAAAAGTATTTCCGAGAACATAACTTCTCCTCCCCACCCCCAAGGCAGAATCCCAGGCCAAAACACGTTTTCTCTTTTAGCAGCCTGGTTAAATAGGATAAATGAGCTTCTTCCCAGTCCTAGGTTTTCTTGTGGGATCCTTTTTATCCATACCTCAATCTCTACAGTTCTTTAGGGCTTCTACGCATCTTGTGCTTTTAAAATCTTTTTAAGTCACTGCGAAGAGGAAATGTGTCTAAAGCATGTTCCTACATTAAATTGGGCTTTTTCAAATCATTCCTATTGTCTGGTTTTGCCTTCATATACTTTTAGTTAGGAAAGAAAGCTGCAGTGATTCTTAAAGCATACTGCAAGCCTCATGTAAAAATTGTCTGTTGTAGTCGTTCTAGGATAACTGTCACCCTCTCTAGATATCTGAGTAGTTCAGTAAGCAACGTTTGGAGGGAGGACACCCCTTATGTAAAACAAATCCATCAGATCAACTGTTTGGTAAGGACTAGCATTTGTCATCCGCCTGCAAATTGTGTAAGTACCTGATTTCTCCTCTGTTCACATGCAGCTAGACCAATTAAAGGAATTAAACCTTTCACTCAGCTTTTCAGCTTGCCATATTAATCATCTCTTAATCTCATGACGGAAGCTCTCAAATTAATCTTCACAGTTGGACTTAGTTTCTCATTTATAAATCTAGTATTCGTCATACAACCAGGGTTGTTCGGAAAGGATCCCAAAAGCGTTGCCACAAAAGCCCTCTGGTATTCTCATCCTCTTTGTGACCTTAGGACTGTAAAGTTCTTTATTTTCAGAGCTGCAGAGTCAGAATCCTTGCTAGTTCACGCAAGAGCTGTGAATTATCATGTCTTGTGATAAGTTGAACGGTGTCAGTCTACACAGCAAAGCAGAACATCACAGATACATCCAGGCTAATGCAGAACGGTTTTATCCAGCCAGCGCTAGAGAGCTGCACACATCTCTACGAAATTACAGCCAAGGAAACTAGTTCTGCTGAGAAATGGCATGCCACGGCCAAGGCAGAATATTACATGAGAATGACTATGCCATTTCCTCTTAGTGGAAAGGTGTTTTCAGAGTTACCTAAGATGCCTTCAAATAGTTCTGTCTTGCAGTACTTCAAGACATCCTCTCATAAACAACTTTACAAATAATATCTTTGCTCTGTATAACTATTTTTCAGGTGCTAATGTGTCGTCTTTGGATATCCTACATTTTAGCAAAGCCCTGAAGGCAAATGAGATGGTGAATGTAAATATCCACACTTGTGATTATTCAGGGGTAAGTTTTCCTAAAGGTTTCACCCAGATGACAACTTGTGTCAAGCTGCTTTGTGCAGTAAGGCACAGATGATGGATTAGCTAAAAAATACCTCTGTATTACAAATTGTAGACATCTGTAAGGTTTACATGAGTATACAGGGGACATACTGTTTATAAGGTTTTCATAAGGAGAAAAAATCTGCAACGACTTCCTTTATATTCTTGTGATATTCAGGTATTCCTTTGAAAATAGTACCTTTAGTACTATTAGCTCTAATAGCACCTTTGGAAAATAGAACCCTGAACCCTCCATGTCACTTTAAAAATGTAGGAGTATTTTAAAGAAAATCCCACCAAAATCAGTCCTCTAGGCAAGAACAACAGTGTCTTTTCAAACCTATATTTATGTGTTGCACAATAGCTGCATATTCGTGATATTTTAAAGAGTCCACTAGCTATTCTGTAGCAAATTGCACTGCGTACAAAGGAAAAAAAAAGTAGAAACAGATATCAAAGAAATTTCACTGAAGTCCGGTTACATATTCCAATGAAATAAATGAAACTTAATATCTACTCTATTTATTATTTTATTGTACTCATATATACATCTTGAGCAAAATCTAATACAGAAATATCTCATCTTTAATTTATTTTGGATATCATGGAGCTCTTGGCAAGTTGGACTGTATATTCAGGAAATGAAAACAAGTACAGCTGTCAGTATGAATATGCCAGAAAAGAAAACAGAAACTCTTCTACCTCATTGTAGTCTATATTTAAAAAGTTGAACCACCTTATTGATTTTTATTTCTGCTATGCCCTTTTTCCTCTCCTCTGAGTACTACTCCAGGTAGTACAGGGCTTGCGCTGGAGGCATAATTTTGTTACTAGAAGTGCTCTTTGCACACGTTCTATTAACAAAAAACGCTTTGATCCATGCAAGCTTTATTCTTCCCTTCCATAAATCCAATAAATTTCAAGTCTGCGAGTAGTCATAAATTAAATGCACATTTTAGTGTTTATATAGGGAAGCTGTTGTGTTTAGAGAATGAGATTAACCAGAGTGATGACAGAAAACTAAATAACAAATCCTGTGCTTCCAGTAAAGTCTTAGATCTTTATGACATGAAAATAGTGATCTGCTCAAAGCAGGTCTGTATTTTTCAAAAGGTAAGCAGCAATATTGCACTTTTTCTCTAAAATATCAGTTATCTATCAACTGAAAATTACCCTATGAGCTATTCAGTAGATTCTCCCTCTAAAAGTTCACATTTTCCTTTGCATAAAGTACTCAAACATCACAAATGCAAAAAGGTAATCTTTGTAGCAGTATTAACTTCTTAATCCACTTTGAGATATGTATTTTGTATATTGAACATTTTATTTTGTATATCAAATATTTTATTTATATGAAGATTAGAATCATTATCTCTCTCAGATATAGTAAAAGTCAAATCATCCACACACCAAAAGTATCAAAATTCACAATAGCTTGTATCTCACTGAGTAATTTCTGAGCCAGCAGCAGGATCTTATAGGTTGAAGCAATATTTTGCCTTTCCTCTAGAGATGTGCTGTGCATAACTTGAAGCAATCTACTGGATTTACTCAAAGAGTAGGCAGGCATTTCAAATGCTAAGACTGTGAAAAAAACCCCTTGAGTTTCCAATTTTGATTTGTGCTTCTGAAAAGCCACCTTCCAGTCATTGAATAAGAAAGAATAACTACTTTTGCATACTCAATGAATTGAGGTGCATCCTATAACTTGCTTCCAGCTCTACTTTGCAAAAGGACTAAGAGAAAAACATCGCTCTGTAATTTTTACTGCAGGATAGGAGTGGCTAATGACAGTGTCATGATGGGCATTGCTATTAAAATTCCCACTTATCATACACATCAGGTCAATTTTTTTGTTTCCACTATTTTCTTGTTGATCTTTTATTCTGTACAGTGTTCTAGTTCTACCCTGTCAGAAATAAATATGGAGATAAAAATGACATTCAAAGAGACTTATGCAACATCAGCTTGAATACAGTGAACTCTTTTAAAGATGTTAGATGTTCTAATGGTTTTTTCTATGATGAGACTCTGCATTAATGGGACTCATTTGACAGATTAATTAAAAAAGGTATTTCTCTGTTATATAATCCCCATTTCATAAGAGTTTGAATACTGACAGAAATTTAACCCTGTAAAGTACTATGAAGACTTAATATGAAAAGGACTTACTAGTAAATATAAAGTTTGGTAAGCATAGTAATTTGGTTAAAATCTATGTACAAATTTCAGCTACCATATTTTTTCTTTTACATTGTTATGAAATTGAAAACCTTCTTGTACGTTTTTCCACACATCCTTAAAGCAAAAAAGGGAAACTCCCAGAATAGAGCAGTTTAAGCTTTATTTAGCTCTGTTAGCTGCTACATCAGCCAAATTTACGTTCTTTTCCCCTAGTATTTATATCTTCCTTAATATTGCCTTTCAGCTGAAAACAGTAACTAGATTGATTTAAAAATCACTTAATCAGCACATAGTCAATGTTTCTTTGTTTCATATACACTCTATCATTTTAATTTTTGGCTAAATTACCTAATGAAAATATGGTTTTGTAGATTTCAGGATAAAACCAAAGCAATTTAACGAAATTCTAAGGCTTTGAGACCGGTTGAATACTAGATCTTGGTATAATGAATCAAGTTTCATTAGTTGTTCTAAACAAATAGTAGCTTTAGTGTCTGCATTAAGAAGAAGACAAGAGTTGTATGTACTCAAGATATCCTCAAAACTGGACTGGACACAGTCTTGGACAACCTGCTGTAGCTGGCCCTTCTTGAGCCAGGGGGATTGTACTAGGTAGTCTCCAGAGGTCCTTTCCAACCTTAACCATTCTCTCATTCTGTGATTCTCTGATTCTGTATGTCAAAGCCACCTTAACTTTTGAGTTATTTACAACAGTATTTAAAATTCATTGCAAATCTTCTGGCATTATGAGTGGTGTAGGAGGAAGTTTAAAACAGGAAAAATGTTGTTCTGGCAGCAGCTTTCATTTGCTTGTTTATACTAGCTAGTATTTTATTTATTTTCTTCCTTTCTTTATGTTTTCTAGCTTGAGAGACAAAAAAAATCAATTTAGTGTATTTAGACTGCAAAAATTTACTAAGATTTCCTTTGACCCTCGTATACCAAGAATAATATTGGTAACAGTGGTTAAAACACATCTATTTTAAAGACTAAAGATACAGACATGTCTTTTTCTAAAGTTGCTTATGATTTCTTATTTTTCAGGGAGGATTTGTTCGATCTATGCAAGAAATATTTTGGATATGCACAACGTTTATTCAAACCACATAACTGCATGTTCTACGGTTGTATGGTGGATTCAAGTATAGAGAGTTGAAAAATGAAGGCTATTCATATTTGTGTGTGTATATATATCTGTGTGTGCATGTATATGGTTTGTAGCTAAAAATGTGAAACTGAATATAACATCTATTTTAATGACTATAAATATTTATAAATATTTAAGGTTACATTTTGCAGCACAACAGGAAGTTTCATCTAGGCCACTGACAAGGAGTAATTCATCTTTTTGTTTAAAAGAAGCAGTTAGAAAGTTGAAATGTGACCCTTTTCAGATGATAAAAAGTAAAAATAAGATACAGGGGAAAATATGATAGCGGCACTTGAGAGGCTGATTTATGATTTGAGCAATCTACAAATATCTGCATGATACCAATAAGGTGATAACCCATTACTACCAGAATTATACAAAATAACTGTAAAAACAAATAATATAAGTGTTTTTTTGCTGTTTGGTGCATATAAAGGAAAAAACAACTAAATAATATTGCAATCAATGTCAGTTGTTACTGCTCTTATGCTTGCTTTGGGGGTTGCTTGCCTTAGTGTTTATTAGAGTCTAGTGTTTTTCAGTGGGTGTTTTTTGCTTACATTTCTTGCTGTACTGCTTATCGTCTCACTCTGTCGTGTCTGGAAAAATTTTGATAACAGCAATGTCAATATGCCTGGGTTGGCAGATGGCCAGGGCATCACTGCTGTTCCTGTGCTGCTGTACTGGAAAGGCTGGAACTCCAGTGTCAATTCAAGTCAAAGGAAATGTGACCTGTGGATGAATTCATGCCAGAGCATGGCACCCCAAAGTGTCTTGGCCATGGTTATGTCTCTGGCCAGCAGGTACATCTCTGAAGCGATTGTGGCCCAACAATAAGTCCACACTGGAGCCAGGTAGATCCCTAAAGGACTGCAGTTTGTGGATAAGTCCGATCTGGAGCAGGGGCAATGGAAGGAGTTTGTTGCAGTGTTAAACTCGTCCCAAAGGGACCAGGGATGGAAACTGTAATGGAAATACCTTTAAATTGTTGTAATCCATGGTTTGAGTTGCATGTTATAGGAACTACTATAACAGTAATCATCTAAACCAATGGAGGACAAGACTCACAAGAAACAGCGCAAATGTTGCCGACCTAAACTGGCTTTGGTGCCTAATAACTTCATGCAACACACAACTTCTCGTGTCGTGAGTGATTGCCATAACAGATGGACCCCAAAGTGATGGATTAAATGAATTCAGTGGACACTTTGTGGACACTTCACATGAGTGGTCCACAGACTAAGGGAATGATATCTGTGCGTTATATGAAAGTGTGAGAAGGGTTGTGGTGGATAATGAGAAAGTATTGGATAGTGTGGAACCAAGGCATGATGAAAATGGTATGGAATAAGGGATGGAGAATGTACTGGGTTTTGCTGGGATAAAGTAAATTTTCCCCATAGTGCTAGTATGAGGCTGTATGTTGTATTTGTGCTGAAAACAATGTTGGTAATACAAGGATGTGCCGAAAACAGTGTTGGTAATACAAGGATGTGCCGAAAACAATGTTGGTAATACAAGTTATTGCTGAACAGTGCTCATGCACAGTCAAGACCTTTTCTGCTCCTCACTCCACCACACCAGCAAGCAGGCTGGGCGTGCACAAGTTAGGAGGAGACACAGCTGGGACAGCTCACCTCAACTGACCAAAGAGATATTCCACACCATATGGTATCATGCTCAGTGTATAAAGGTAGGGGAAGAAGAAGGAAGCAGGGGATTTCTGAGTGATGGCATTTGTCTTCCCAAGCCACTGTTACATGTGATGGAGCCCTGCTTTCCTGGAGATGGTGAACACCTGACTACCAATGGGAAGTGGTGAATTAGTTCTTTGTTTTGCTTTGCTGGCACACACGGCTTTTGCTTTACTTGTTAAACTGTCTTTATCTCAACCCACAGGTTTTTTCACTTGATTGTCTTCCCCATCAGACTGTATGGGGAATGAGTGTGCAGTGGGGTGGGCCTGAGTTGTCAGCTGAGGTTAAACCACAATAATAGTTCACTGAATTAAAAGCTAAAAGAAAAACATTCATAATCTAACTTAAATGTCATATGCAGTTACATTTTATTTAGTTATCTCCATTTTGAAGTAATAATTTGTATTTCACTAAGCCATACCAGTGTACAGTGAAACTGATTTTTCACAAAGTCATGCAATGCTGATTTGAAGACATCTTTTAAAAAAGTTTTACTAAAACTCCTGAAACATGTGACTTGTTCCTCATTTGGATTTCTAACTTGTGCATTCAAATGCTAACTTTTGTTATGTCTTCTTCAATATAAAATATACTTAAGCAGCTTTTTGTTTTCCTCTAGAGTTATTTGTGCACAGTAATTTCAAAATCTTTCTTTAGAAAAACTAGACAGTCTGAGCTTTTTATCACCCTTCCCATTTCATTTATTTTAGTACTTGGATTGTTTTTATGTCTGCATCTTCCCTGAAAGAGATATTTTAACAACTCTTAACCAAGTGTAAACTAAAGCTAGAAAGAGTATCTCAGCACCTCAATAAGAATATATATATTACACTTTATTTAGGTTATGTTGGAGTATATGCTAAATATGTATTTCCCACAAAATTGTACTGACAGACTTTCAGGAATTAGAGGGCAGAATAGAATTATTGTAAACCCAAATCTGCCCTGGAATATCCCATTTCATTACTGATATCACATGAACTCTGTGTTTTTGTACCACCAAACTACCTCGGAAGAACACACAACTTGTTTATTTTTTTCTTCAAGACAGTTTAATCTGCAAATTGTCTTACTATTGGGAAATTAACCTTTTTGAAGAAACAAATGTGTGCATGTTGGTATGCTTCTCTTTTTTCTGTGTCAAAGGCAATCAATTCATGTTGACACAAGCCACAATTCAAAAATTAGTCATTAACCAGTTCAAGAATTAGTCATTAGCCACCACAAGGAGTTCTTAGCAGTGTAAAAGATGTAATGGTGTCTTTCAGAAATGAGCAGCAAGAATCAGTCAAAGCCTATCTGTCACACAGGAAGACTTTCTGAAATTCTGTAATAATAATAAACCTAGAAGTCCAGTCTAAATAACCTAAATGCTGTACAGTATGAAAAATATCAACTGGAGAAAGAAGTGATGGGACTGAGACAGGAGGAGTCCTTTCAGAGAGACAGGAGAGTCCTTAACAGAGTGAAATCTCACAGGGAATGCTGTAGAACCCCGAGGTTTTGATGTCTGGATGGAATTGGATGGGGCAATGGGGACACTCAAAAGAATTATTTTCTTGACTGCTGACAGACTTGAAATCACCAGTGAAAACCAAAGGTCTTGAAAGTGACATTCAGAAGTTTGCAGGAAGCTACTTTTCCAAGAGGCAATAGACACAACTGAGACTAATAGGTGGGTGGGTCACTTAGAACAGCTCTGATTAATCTTAAACTTATAGTTGTAAAAGTAACTGTAATACTTTGGCTGATTTTCTTTTTTTTACGAAAGATCCAATCATTTTTTGAATAAGTATTTCCAAGTAACAGATTACTGTAATATATAGATTTTTCTAAGTCTAAATTTTGCACAGATAAGTCTGACGAGAACTCATCCACCACCCCATCACCAAACGTTGCTCCTCAGAATCTATGAAATAAAAGCAAAGCTGTTTATGTAGCATCCCAATCCACCCCATAAAAATATGGCTGAGTGTTCCACCTAGCAGGAAACTTCCCAACCAAGGGTGAAACTGCTGACTCATCTCCACTGCTTTTTCCCTTTTCACACTTTGTCTAGTGCAGCAAGTACAGGGAACTCCATGAAATTTTTGGTGTTTTTTTTTTTTTCTTTCAAGTTGACCTTTATAACTAGGTATTTTCATGTAGTATGTCATTAATGATGACATAATGTATATCATAATTAATTGAGACAAGTCAAAAGATTTCATTATGATGCCTAATCTAGCCTTCCATTCTTTGTCCCAGAGAAACACCACTTAATGCAGAGTCACACACAAGAAATGGAGGAACATTCTTGATAGCCAATTCTTATCACTGCAGTTCTTTGTTTCATTGCTCATGAGATTATTTGCTTGGTAGTTCATTGATTTAAACACTTATGATTGCAGTTCAGCTGTGGGAACCAAGGGACTGACTCAGCAGCACTTTGACTCCAATGCTGTTTTGTGGCTGTCTGGCTCTGACGTTGTACCTGTAGGTTTTCTAGTTTCCTTTCCAAATAGAGCACTAAAACCTACCTCAAGTCTTTGATGATTCCTCTCTTTCCTTCCCTTCTTACTGCTTGTTTAGGAGAACTTACTGTCTTGTGGCTTTAATCAGCTCTAAGAGTCCAGATAATAAATCCTTATGCTTTTATTTTTTATTATTTTGGATTTGGTCCCCACATACTGTATGAGAAAATCCTGTTTGCCAAAACTTTGAGGCAGACTTGAGGTAGGTCTAGCCCTTTTCCC
>NW_009692798.1:27742-93789 GCF_000703405.1 Apaloderma vittatum
AAAAAAAAAAAAAAAACCAGCCAGTGCCTTAAGTTTTGTTTTATTATAACACAAAATACGAAAACTCTACAAGGTACTTACTTACCAAGAAAAACCTCAGATCTCCTGGGCAAGGGAGACTGAAATTAAAAGTTTGAAACAAAGCAGTACCCTGTCAGTTTTTTACTTGCTATGACACAGCATTTTCTTCAGTCTTGCTGTACATGCCAACAACTTTCAGTAGCAGTTTCCGTGCAGTTCCTTCTGGGTCTGCTGCTTTCTTTGGTTTCTGAGTCTTTGGACTTACTTCTTGTTAGAAAGATCCCTTGCTCCTTTCAGGAGCAAAACTCCTTTTTGTCTCGATACTTCATGCTCCCATTCTACTCTGTCCTTGGCTACTTGCCCTGTGCTACTGTGCTACTGCCCTTGGATATGGTCAGTTGGTCTCAGGGGAAGAACAAACAACTCTTACCTCTTCCTTTTCTAGAAGAGTTGGCACAAAAAGTGTGGCAGCTGAGTCAGGGAACTTCTTTCTCTGTTGCCCACAGTCTTGGTACAAAACACACAATTTGCCTTTATATGGTACAGGGTTGCATCAGTTGTCACACACAGGGTGAAAGATAGTGGTGGTTGGATCAGGTTTCAGTCACCTTGAAACCAGGAAGAGAGAGCACAGAAAGTAGATTCCAACTGACATTTCTGAAGATCAATATAAGATTGTAGCACAGACATGAAAGTGCAATCAAAAAGTCCAAGGTGCAAAACAAACAAGAAATGTAAGGGTTAATATTGACTCAGAGAAGAGACTTTGTTCCTGTAACAGGACAGAGAGCTATTGTTTTGACCAGGACAGGGAGCTATTATCTTGATTTGATGCTGTGCTTCACATTACCTTTTTTCTCACTTAAAAGGTCAACTTGCAGTCAGCCAGTTGGTACAGGTGCAGCACAGAAAAATGTGTTTACACTGCTTCAGTAGTGGAAGAATGAGTTATAGAATAGCTGTACGAGTTGCAAATACTTTGAAGACCTAACAAAGTCATCCAAATGTGTATAATAAAAGCAAAGAACTAGTGATCTCTAGGCTAGTCCATTTAATTTCAGTTCCAAACCAACCAAAAAAAAATTGCTGAAACAAAAAAAGCAAAAATATTCTAAACAAATAGACCATAACAAAGAGATAATTAACAATCAAGATGGTCTTCTCCAAATACATTACTTTTGGGGGAAAAAAAAAAAAATTCTTCTCTACCTTGAGTAGATAGCAAACTTTTTCAAAGGGCACAATTCGCAGATATTATCTGTCTTGCCAGGCACTACTACTACTTAAAAGGTACTCTCATGAGGAAGTTAGGAAAATGATGACTGGATGAAGAAAGTGCACAACTGATTGGAAAATATATCTGGAGGAACAGTCATTCATGTTTCGCTGTCAGACGAGCAGCTAAATAAAGTAGGTTTCTATGGGGATGTCTCCTGCACCTATGAGTGTTCAACTTCTGTTAGTGACTTGGATGAATGGCTACATGTGTTTTTGAGGCAAATTTAGAATTCAAGAACATCTTGGTGAATGAAAGAAACAGTCTGACAAAAACATGCTGAAATTCAGTAGGATAATTACAAAAATATATCTTTACATAGAAATATTTGGCTGTGCAAATACAGCTTGAGGGAAGATGCACAAATACTTCAGAGCAGCTGAAAATGAGGTACCATCTCTCATATTATAAAAAAAAGACAAAAAAATTCATTAATAACTATACGTAGTTTTGAAAAGCAATATGCAGTGATGTCTTGAAAGAAAATGGTATATTTAATCCAGATAATTTTGTGTATTTAATCTAGAGAGAAATAAGTAGAAAGAAGAAGTAAAAAACTAAATTAAATAAAAATGTACTTTTTTTTTTTTAAATCTAAACTATAATAAAACTAGATACCAAGGAAAAGTCTCCAATAGAGAGTGCGGTGTGGGAAAGTTGACCTCTGGTTCTCCACTTTCTGTGGCTGGAAGATGTTAAAGAAAGGTTTCACAAGTGTTTGACGTGGCTGATTTTATCTTTGGCTGGGGAAGAAGATTTGCATGAAGGTGAGGAATAATTAGAGAACTGGACTCTTTTCTCTTCCTACCCACTCCACGAATAAAAAACTTGGTAGGAAAAAATGTTTATAAATATTGTGTCTTCTCACTAACTGAACCCGTTTTGTGCAATAATATTGCAGGTCTTTTATTTTTTTTTTTCCTCTCGAGAGCTTATTATAGAATACTTTGCAAACAGTTAGTTCAAAGATTGAAAAGGGAAGCAGTTCTCTAAGTATAGAACATTACTTATTATCTGGAAGGTCTTATATACAAAAGAGACTGTATTGTCTAATTATAAATTTGTAACAGTTGACACTTGACCTCAGAGCTCTGATTTGACTATTTAAAGGATATTCCTAGATAAACATGGAACAAATGGAAAGTAAGTCTCAAAGGTGACTTTCTGAAGTCACTGGGCTCCAGCTAACCACTCTAGCGAATAGTGATGCTGAACAAACTGGCAATTTTAAGATAGCTTTTGAGTTTTGGCTGTAGTAAAACCAGTTGCCTTTAACACAAATTAAATGCAATTAATTAAATGAAGCTGATAAGCAGATTTTCAAACAGTTAAGTCAGCTGGAACAGGTGAGCCAAAATATGCAAGTTACCATTTCCCATTTGATTCAAAAATCTCATGTGCTATAAGACAGCTAAAGTGGAAAAAAAACCCCAGAAAACTAGCAATGAAAAAGACATAATAATTTTGCAGGAGGGGAAATAATAAATGTGTTTGGAAAAGACTGAATTTTTTAAAAAGGCTGAATTTTAGAAAAAAGGGTTTTTAACATTGCAGGGAGTTAAAGATGTATTGTTATTATTCATATTTTCAAGCCTGGTTCTGCTGTCTTCCATTTACAAGTTTTGGCTGTTCTCATAAATGACATTGTAATAAATATTCCCACTCGAACAGTGACTGATATTCCAGCAAGTTTTCTATTTTATAATATCACACTGAAGCCCTTCACAGCCTATTAATTTATTTTTCTAAATAATTTTACTGGAGAATATAACTGATTAAGCCTATATGACATCAGTGTCATTGTTTTATTGCTAATTATATCATACATGTCTCCAGTGAATATCTTTTGATCTTATCTAAAACCAAGATTCAGTTTCATTCTAAAAATTCCCTCAGATATTAATGATTAAACTTTAACATTCTCTAGGGTGCAATAAGAGCTGAAAAAGTGTTATTCAGCATAAATTTTATAGAACAGCTTCTTCTAACATCAGGGTAGAGATAAGAGAACACTGCTTACAAAGCAATCTATGTACCATTCTTCTACTTAAAAGCACACACAGGGATTGTTAAATAATAATATCTTACTAGGCATTCATCATACTGGATTCCCAGTAGAGACAATTACCCTTTTGTTTCCATTGGAAAGCAAATTATTCTATGTGGAGATGAGTTTTATGCCTTAGTTACATTCCTATGTCTGATACAATTTTGGAATAATTCAGTTTGCAGCAGAATTTAAGAAGAATATGAGTGGCTTTGGCATGGCACTGAAGTCAAAGATTGGGAAGCAAAGGCTTCCTGACTTGCTTCACTGAGAGAAGTCAAAATCACTGACCCAGACAGATTTATAACATCTCACACATTACTCTTCTGATCTGTTTGATTTCTTCACCTTGTTTTTCACATTAGTATTTTTGATCAACCCCTACATTCTGTTTCTTGAAAATAAAAATAGTTGAGGGTTTTATTTGATAGTATTGTCAAAACCCAGGATATTCTGCCCATAGCATACCCTGAAAACCAAAGGTGAGAGACAAATTCTTCTGACCTACTGTGCATTCCCCTTGTACCCGGAGCTCTGTATGGCCTCCTTTAGTGTTATGTGGGGTTTGGCCCTGTGGTGTGAGCACTCAGAGTCACAGAAGGGAAGAGGGGTAGGGCAACAGAAACAACTGTCCATTTCCTACATAAGAAGTGATGTGACACACCTTGGCTGGATGGTTTCTCATCTTTGCTGGGAATTACTCTTGGCTCTGATTTTCTCAAATACATTTGAGCTTTATTAGCAGATCAAAATTAAGAAAAAAAACTATTAAAATATTAGTTGGAGCAGATGTTGGAGTCCAGTTCCTCTCTTTCTCAGGTGTGCCTGAGGAATGCCCTCAGGATCTTACTCTTTCTTACCTTCTCTCATCTCATGAATATTTAATTCTACTATGTAAAGTGGAACAGCTTAAATGGGTGATAATGAGAAACCTAATTTCTGAATGTATATTCATGATTTTCACCCAAGATGGTATATACAATCCTAGCAAATGAGATCTCTCATAAATTCTGAAAATGCCAAAGAGGAAAATGGAAATTATAATAGCTGAATTTACAAAGAGTCATGGAAATGAGTAGGAAGCAGCCTTGGGCAGGGTGCAGGAAAGTGAGGAAACAGAGATAGCCATTCTGGGATGATAGCAGATGGAGCAACATCAATTTCTTCATGTAATGTTTGGCTACAAAAGTCTTGAGAATTGTTCTCCCTCTGGGAGATAGTGATTGGCATGTAACAGAGAAAGAAGCAGGCCTTTAATCTCTTGCATCCTGAGCAATACTGAAGCTGCTGAATATACTTTCTCGCATTAGATCTATTGGGGTGTAGTGAGATTGCCTGTAGGATGCATAAGGGAGGAGGTAAATGACCACTATCTGAATTCTGACTATGCTTGACATGAGACAGATGTCTAGTAGAAGGTGAAATACATCACTCCCGGTCATATACAGAAGCTGAACTTCAGGTTCCTTATTTGCAAAAAGTGTGTCCTCTGTGAATTCTCTGTGCCTTGAGAATTAGGCAGTAACTGAAAAGTGATTTAGAGTGTTTTGACCTGGGTATTTATTTTAAGTTTTTGCCATTTACATCTTTTGTAGATATAATCCTGGGACCATGCTCTAAGTGTGTTTTCCTTAATCCAGCTCATGAGAACCAACATCTCTGTCTGTTTGCCTGTATATTCAAGATATCAAATATATTTTCAAGAGGAGCACCAAATGTGAACTGCTTTGAAAAACCCTGCTTATGAAGAGTTTTGATAAATGGCATTTAATTAACCCATTTCTAAGGCTAAATTTGAAATGAAAAAAAAAAGCCATACCCAGCTGGTTATATAATTATTTTTTTGAGCAGAAAATTCAGAAACTTGAAAATATTTCAAAAATTATTATTGTTATACCACAAAGGGGCACATCAGTTGCTTTGACACAGTTGTGTTTTGACGTGCTGATCATACGGAATATCATAGAATCATAGAATGGCCTAAGCTGGAAGGGACCTCAGAGATCATTTTAATCCAGCCTCCCGGTCACCAGAGATGCCACCTCTCGACTAGATCAGGCAACACATGGGGACCGAACGGGAAGCTATCCCGTGACCTTAGCGTTGTTAGTGCTACGCTCAGCTGACTGAGCTAACCGGCCCCCTCGTTAGCAACCATCATATTTTGATAGCTTTGATAAGACAGACACCATTACTCCATAAAGAAACTTTTTTTCTTTTTCTCTCAAATTCTTCTGTTATATAGTGAAAGTACAAGGGAGAAAAGTACAAAAATACAAAAAGTTATTAGTAATTTGAGGGTCAGTTGTCAACAATTTTGACTTATAACAATTTGGAAGTAGGGGTTATATGAAATAATATGCCCAAATGTCTCCTTTCTAGGCCTAACTCTCGTCACCTGCTTTAGGAACAGGGCCAGTAAAGACTGGAAGAACATCTGATCCTTGTTTTGCATAAAATAAAATTCAGCAGAGGTTTTGAAGCATCAGAGCCTACAATTTTAAGTTGCTTGGTGAAAGTCAGGCTGTGTCATGTTTAATGGTGGCTTGAGGGAATTTGGTTGCATTCTGTATGGTTGAAACTGATGTTTCTGAAATTTCTCACATCTCCACAAGAAGGGAAACCACTGAATAGCCAAGCCATTCACATAAACTGTGTTATGGCCAAGTTTAATTCCCATCTCTGACTAATTTAGAGGTAGAACTTGAAGCTAGGTCTCCCACAAACTGAAGGAGCCTTGCCACTAGTAAATGAAATTTTTTATTTTGTGTACATGAAACAACCAGTCATGAAAGTGGAATGGATCCAATTATCAGTTTTAATTTGTAGAAAATACAGACAGAACAAATGACTAAATGAAGGAGCTGTTGGAGCCCAGACAGTTTCACAGCTGTATGCTGGGCCAGTATAGTCCCTATAGGATTGTTAGAGATCTGATCCATTCTAATTGGACTAGTTGTCATGAAACATCTAATCGCAGAACTAGCTAACTTCATGTTGGCTTCAGTCAATCAACATCTTCCAACAAAATTTATTTTACAGGAAAATTCCTGTATCAATTATAATTGATTGAGTCTACTAAGGTATGATAATTGTTTTGGTTGATTAAGCGAAATAAATCAGTATATTTGGTAGCGTTTCAAATTCTGCCCCTGATTATCTGTAGGATGATGAACTACAAGATATTTATGCAAGTTTGGGCAAAGTTACATGAGAGTCTAAGGCAAGGAAGAAAAAGAAAGAAATAAGAAAGGAAGGAAAGAAACAAAGAAGGAAAGAAGGACAGAAAACAAGAGAAAGCAAAAAAGCAAACAAGCAAGCAAGAAAGCAAGCAAGCAAGAAGCAAGCAAGCAAGCAAGAAGGATGGATGATGCAAAAGTTTGCATCACTGTAAAAGTTCTAGAAGTATGGATTGGTAGGTAAAGTCAAAGATTCATTTCATGGGAGGAGTGACTAGGGGAGAATCTGGATTCACTGTGAATTTTTTTTTAAAGGGAGAAAGGGAACAGGTTCAAAGATGAATGGTATTTTTGTGGATTGTCCCTACAGTAAATAGGAGGTTCTTAGAAAGAGGAATAGGAAGAGGTTAATAGAAAGAGGTTATTTCAAATGAAAATTCAGAAACTCTTAAGATGTTCTGAATTGCCTACTGGAGTAGCTCCTCTCTTTCCCTTAACTAGAGAAAGAATGTAGTGAGACTTGCCTGAAATTAACTTCTGCATACAGTCACTCAGCACTGCTGTGCAGTTCAGTAAGGCATATGTTTGTACACAGTGTCTCTGACTTCTGGAACTCATCACATGTTCAGAATGATCCAAGTTTTTATAGGAAGAGGGTGAGATTTACTTTATATTCATTTTTCTGGGCCAAAAAGATCAGGAAAACTGTATTCTACAGAAATACTCTGACTCTTCTAACAATGCTGCCCTTCCAAAATATGAGCAGAGTTCCCTGTAGGGTCAATTGACCAGATGCTAGTGGGCTGACGTGAGAAGCTAGCAGGCAAATGTTTCCCTCTGGCAATACTCTTCCTGTTGGGGTTGACTCACGGCTGCTGAAGAGGTAGGTTCCTTGATTTAATGTTCACAAAAACAAACTTAGATTTATCAAGGAAGTGCTAGTGAAAATATAGTATGGTAATATAGCATGACATCTATTCTTTGTCATAGGGGTGAGTGGGGATTGATGCCCTGCTATTATCTCCTCATCTTAACTTGGAAAGAACACTCATTTGGAAGCTTGACAGGTCTAGGTAAGCAATGTCTGAGAAGACAAAGTTGTGTTCCTATAGAATACAACCCAGTAGGCAAATGTCATCCAGTTGCTTCAGGCTGAAGCTCAACAGCACATCTCTTCTACAAATACTTCTACAAATATCTAGGTAGTCTCAGCCATAAGCATGATAATTGCCTTCCTAGTCATGAACTCAAGTGTGTTTTGTTTAAGATGGTCTCATATTTGTGACATTGTTCCTAGATCCATACTCTGCTCTCATCTGATGTAAATCAGCTGTACGCTTTTGAAATCAGTGGAACCATGCCAAATAATAGTAACAATCAGGGCCTTTAGTTTGTAAATACATTTACAAAACTCATTTGTTAAAAACAAGGCATCTTACTATTGTGAGAATTCCCCACTGGATCTGGCAGAAATATAACAGTTTAGCTTGTACGGTATTAATCTGATTCACAAGCCAGTTAAGAGAGTGTGCCAAAGGAATCCTCAAACAGAAAGGCCATTTGGCCTTTCTCTCACAGCTAAAGGTGTCTTCTTCCCTTCTACTTCTTCTCAAAAGGATGAGACATTCATCCCTGTCTCATCAAGTTTATTCCCCATGTTGTAAAATGTGTACATTTACTATTACATTCTCAAATTATTTGGTATATTGACACGCCATTTTGGGATTGTAGCATCTCAGGAAGTAGCAAAGTCATGAGGCAGATCAGCTAAAGATCATATGTGCCCAAACTCCAAATTATCATCTAAAATGCTCAGCAATAACCCAAACATGAAAGTAGATAAATAGATGTTCTCTCTCCCATTTTAATCTGACAATTCCCTAGACGTATTTAACAGAACCGTGTTGTGAACATACTGTATTGTCTTTACTGAAACAACTGAGCAAATGCTTCCTGGAATGGATTTCCAAAAACTGATGAGAAGGAATCCAGCGATGCGCCAACCTAGTAGGTGTGTGTCACTAATTTGCTTTCCTAGTCTTGGATTATTCTCAAAATGAGTTTATTGATTTTTCTTTTTTCTCCCCTCCACTAGAAATACAACAGTAGGAAAGAGTTTGTTTCTGATATGATTAAAATACTTGCAGAGAAATTGAGGAGTCAAGTTTTAATTCTCTCTTCCACTTGAGGGATGTTGTTTCTCGCAGTTTCCAGGAGAAGCATCTTCCTCCACTCTCTGAGCATAAGTTCATTGTTAGAGCTAGTCACAGGTCTACTATTAAAAAAAATAGCATATGTTTGCCAGGGAATTAAGGTGGATATTTCTGGTTTTCCACAAAGAGTTTTCTTTCTAGGTGAATCATACGCATTACAAAGAGCTAATCTTATCAACATTCCCAGCCAAAGTTTAACTCTTACATTTCTAACTAGCTACAAAGTAATCAGACAAGATTATTAACAATATACTTACTTTAATCAGATTAGAAGTCCTACTGTTATCTTCTTTACTCTAAGAAGCCCATTAAAAAAATGAATTACCGTCGTTATCATTCTCAGTTAAACAGCTTTGACCTAAAATTTCCGTCACTTTTGTCTTCAGTTTCAATTTAAATCACTGGAAATTCTTTCTAACTCTTCTGATCAGTCTAAGTAGGCTAATATATGTAGGCTGGTATAACCTCTGTAATCACCATTGACAACTCTTTGGCTGGTACTTAACATCATTGGAAACGTAAGCGAATCTTTTGTATTCTAGCCCATTTAATCAGATACTAAAAAATCTCAAAATACATTTAGACAGCATTTTACCATGTACTGTAAATAAGGAGGTTTTTGGTTTTGTTTTTGTTGGGGTTTCTTTTGACTGCTTTTGTAAATATTAGCTACATAACTGTTACTTACCATTATAACCAGTCTTTCTCAAGAGGACATCTGATAGTTGTATTATGAATTGGTCAGGGTATGACCTGACACACCCAAGATGTCAATTATTTACACAACCAGTCTATTGGGGAATAAAATGCTACATGATATTTAAATGACTTAGCTGCTCTATACAGAGGAAGAAAAGTAGATGATTTTTTTCTCTAACACATTTTGGAAAGGATCATACTTTAATGGTGTTTTGGAAGATTAGCCATATTCATTTGGAGCTAAGCTGATTACTAAGTCAGTCTTTTAAATCCTAGCTTCTATGCATCTGATAACAACATAGACATAGCCCTTCAGTATAAACAGTGTTCCTATTTAGACATATTGATGCACTGGAAGACATGTAGTCTGTCAACTCCTCTTCACAATATCTTACCCTATTAAAAGTATATGAATTGACCTTATCTATAAATAATTTCTTTAAACCTCAAGTCAAAACAACACAGTCATTTACCTCCCTTGATTTTAACATATAGACATAAAACACTGGATTGCATACAGAATCTATATGCAGCTTTTTGTGATGTATTATTCAAGAAGTCTTCTATTAGATATAGTATATATTGCAATACCAGCTGCCATTGCAGCATAAATAGGGAACTGCCACTTCTCCACTCTGTGATCAGGAGCATGTGCTGGATCAGTTATGTAATGAAGGAAGGATCTGGCATTGAGGTTTGCTCAGGTTTCTCTAGCAGGATGGTTATGAGCTCAGAAATTCGCTATGTGATACGCTCCTCAGCTGAAGTGCAAGGTCTTGATTTCTCCTGTGTATCAGAGTCCTGCAGATCAAATTGTCTGGCTCGTGGAAGTGACAGGGTAGCTGTGAATGTGAAAGAGAGAGACATGCTAACAAACAGAGAATGGTATCACATCATGAACTCTGTCGGATCAATAAATAGCACAAATGGAAAGACTGCAGACTTCTAAACCCTTGCCATTATCATCATATTTATGTAGAACATTTTATAAATTCATCTGGACACAAGTGGTTTGTGCTACAGTGTTTTATACAATGGCAGCAGGGTTATCCTAAAGGCTAAACTCATTGACCATTCCCACTTCCTAGTTCTTGGAATGTCTTTTGTAATATGTTCAGAATTAAAATGTCATTAAGGGTAAAATATCAGAACCACTTAACTATCATGTCCTCTACAGTAGTTTTAGAAACAGTCTGGATGATGAATACATGGTTTTGAATGATGTCACTTAAATCTAACAACATTTGTCTAAAATGGAAACATTGGATGTTCTGAATCTGAAAGGAAACACATACGTTCTTTCCATGGAAGAGGAAGGCTGAAAATGGCTGAAAGGTTGTTTACAGCTATTTATATCTTTGATCAGATGGTGGCTATATTATATGAGGGCAAAAAGTCAGCAGTGGATGAAGGTGAAAGAACTTTTGCAGGAACATCAAAGATGGGAACAACTGTTTGAAGGTGGGAGAGAGAAGAGATGGAGGAAAAATACAGAAGGAAGTCTTCTGTCTCAAACGGGACAAGTTCAAGTAGACCTATAATAGGAATTACAAAGGTAAAATGTCCATGGAAGGAAGGGCTGTTGCAATGCATTTATGCTCCTCAGAAGTTTAGGAAAACAAAAAAAGGTCCATTCTATTGCAAAGATGAAAGGATGAGGCAAGAGAACACTTAAGGTTCTGACTGTGATGTGGAAAAAGAAAATATGCGTAGGCTTCACACTTTCGTGGCACCAAACCAACTGGAATGGCCACTAGCCTGAGTTGGACTGTCATTTTATAATAGCAAGATACCCCTTTCCAAAGGCATCTTGTCATTGTTCCAGCAGGATTTCTTATGACCAAAGCATAACAAAGTCATGCTGCAGGACTTAGTGAAAGAACGACAGCCTTGTCTCACATGGTCAAAGTGGTCTAGGGCTGGAATTTAGAGGTTTCAGAACCACGTATAAATATTTGGCTTTCCAAATAGACCAGAACAGTTCTTATTCCTGCTCTTAACATATGGGAGTTGTTCTCACAGATCCACTAGATAGGTAACTATATTGATGCCCATGAGAGCTTTGGCCTGCAGTCAGAATGGCAGTGATGCTGGCAGAAGCTTCCTGACCTAAAGAAATGGCTATTGTAACAGGCAAGAAGAGGCAAGAGAGTGTTTGGGAATGGTGCCAGGTGAGATTGGTCTACTGGACAGTAAAAGCCTATTAGGTTTTTCAAAATGTCGTGTCCCAATTGTCAATTTTTCTAGATGGGTTTCACAGAGACCCCACTTTCCACTTAACAAAATTTATTAAGTTTAATTTATTGTTTTGAAGACAAAGGAGAAGCAATCCTTATTTTTGTTAACAGCTCTGTGGTGACAGGTTACTGTTGAACGTGGAACTTCATTCCTCAGCTGCTTGAAAGACCAAGCAGGAGAATTGACTCTACGTATATGCCATGTTTTCCTCTGAGAAATCTCCCCAGACCACAGACTGAAGATGGCCTCTGGGTACATAAATCTCAAAGGCTCTGAGAAAGTCCAGATGGCCTCAGTAGGAAAGGGTGGCTTGATATATTCTCATTGCACTCTGACTAATGTGTCCTGGCCTAGATGTAAATACTCTCTCTGTTTTTTTTCTGTTAGTTTTCCAAGAGGGCAGTCAGTCCCTGAATTTGTTAAGTATGGACTGGTTTGTACTTGCAAAAAAAAATAAATATCATATTGGACAATAAGAAAATATTTCTGCACTTCAAAACATCATGTCTGTTTTCTTGACTTCAGACAGCTTTTAGCTCCCTACTTTCCACCTCTCCTTGCCACTCTTGGTGAAGTTCAGGAGTAACTGATCTATGCATTGATCTAGGCAAGGAGGAACTCTGCATAGTTAGAGACCATTTCATATGACCTTCAAATCATACATTTAGGATAATAAGGACAATGCAGACACAGGTGAATCTGGGCATTGAGCACCAGGGGACAGAAAGCTAGCCAGCCCCTACAAGCCTTCAGCACCATAGCAACTAAATATTAAAAAAAACAGAAGAAAGTAGGTGGCATGCTATATTTTAGTCGCTTACTTACAAACAAGATATGTTTTTTGATAAAAAAGAACAGGGAAGACCTGTGTGGGCTGAGTAGCCTTAAAAAGTTGTGATTGCAACAGAGGGAAAGCCTCCATAGGCAAATGAGGCAGAAAAGAGAAAGAAAAACTGTGTCAGAACAAGAGAGCACAGAGCTGTTTGCGAGAGGTATGAAGGGTTACAGGGTGTGCATGGTGGACATGCACACGGGAAGGTCTGGAACAAGTGCTGGATGCTACCATACTTAAGAAGTCCCAAGAAGAGCATGGGGTGAGCAAGGCCATGGCAGGCAGGAGGGGGCTTGCAGGTCTAATGGATTGCAGGAAGAGAGCAGCAGCACATGGTAGCAGTGAAACAGAGCAGCTGAGGTGTGGGTATGCTTGGGGGAGAGATACGCATAATTCTGCATGTTGGGTAAAGTGAAAAACCTTATTTTAAACTTCTTTTTCTGGTATACTTTTGGTTGCTCACCTGAGAAAGTAACTGAATATGCTATGTTATTTCATGATTACGAATACTGTCTTCTGTTAGCTTTGGAAGCACTTTAATGTGAAGGAAGGCAGATATTTACTTCAGAGCTATCTAGTTGTCTGCATCTAGGATCTTCTTATAATGCCTAGAATTTTAGAAAGGATGACATAAAAAAATAGTTTAAAGTTTTTAACCAAGCTTTTAATTTGAAGATGATATGCTTGCATATATTTATTTAAATTTATGTATTAGTATTAGATTTGACTGGATGGATTTCCATGACCAGTGGGGGCTGTAGGGGTGGCTTCTGCAAGAAGCTGCTAGAAACTTCCTCAGGTCTGACAGAGCCAATGCCAGCCGGCTCCAAAGACAGACTCGGATGGATGTTTTGCCTGGGAGGAAGGGAGGGATGGGGGGAAGGTGTTATTTTTTAAGATCTGGGGGTTTTTTTCTCACTACTCTTCTGTTTTATTCTTTAATAAATTTAACTAATTTCCCCAAAATTAATTCTGTTTTGCCCAGGATTGCAGATGTGGGTGATCTCCCTGTCCTTATCTCAAACCATGGGCTCTTTGATATATTTTCTCCCCCTGTCTAGCAGAGAAGGGGGATGACAGAGCAGCTCTGTGCGTACCTGGCAGCCAGCCAGCGTCAAATCATTACAGTATTGCATTGACTTTTAAAATAAGTAGTTCATTTTTTGACACTTGTGGAATCTGTTTTTTTCAGCCACAATACTTTATAATTCTTTTTAAAAAGTTAGCTTTGGGAAGTTCTTCAGACTAGGAATGGAGGTCTAATGATGCGTGATTATTTCATTGCTGGATGGGTGATCTCGCCAGTCTTTGATTGTCTTTCCTGTTTGATCAAAACCATATTATTTAAAAAAACCCAAACAAACCATACATGGAGGTATCATGTGTGTCCTGTTCTTACAAGCTCTTTAAACAAATATCTAAAGCACTGTTTTTATCTTAGTTTCAAAGTATACTATGTTCGTTGGGCAGCATGGATGATAACTAGAGACTATCATGTGACCATTGTCACTGAAGAGCATTCCCAGAGTTGGTTTGCAATAAAGTACAGAAATTCAGAAAGCAACTTCCTAAGCTTATTATATTATCTTGACCATATATCTGCAAAATGAGAAGTAATAAGATGTTTCTGATTACAACAATTCCAGTAATACCAGCTGGAATTTTCTTCAGCCATATATAATGGAAATAAAGTGTATGAGTTTTTTACTAATTGTATTTATCGTAATAAAATACAGGATAATAAAGTATGCAAGCGATAAAGGAAAACTGACACTTTTGTTATACTAAATTAACAGGCTAACTTGCTTTGACAGATTAACGTAGTACCCAATAATATTTGTGTTCATTACAATAATGCTGAAGTATAATTCACCAAAGAAGTTATCTTTTGGTAGAAATCAAAATATATTAACACCTTCCCAGAAGAGGTTTGTTTTCTTTGTTTTTCTTTTCTTTTTTCCTCAGATATCTGTGTTAGCATCTTTCAAACCAGCTTGCTCAGCTTAAATGGAAGCATGCTCTTATGACTCTTGGATCCTTTCATGAAATGCTCTGGGGGACTGAACGTTGTCAGCCTGGACCAGGACCTGCTTTTAAGCTCTCCATGTTAGTAAGAATGGAATGCTGTGAGGTCAGGCAACACACTTAGATTTTTATCTCAAACCAGGCTACATAAGAACAAACAAAAGAAGTATTTATTTACCAAACATAAATATATGACACTGTTTGCAAACATCCAGAAATAAAAGGAAGTACCATATATCTACCTAGCATTTTAACTTTCAAGGTCCATTGCATACTGCAGAGGTCAGCTAGGAAGCTGACAGATGCTTTACAGATTTCCCATCTGAAGTCTGTTTTGTAAGCAACACAACTTTGTCTGACTGCATTCATGGAAATAGATCCTAGATTTGCTGTTCCTATTTCACAAATACCATAATTCTCCTGCTGAGGTTTAACAGGATGAAAGTTGCCTCTGTAAGTCTCAGGATTTTGGGCAAAGTTTCAACTTTCCTGCCACCAGAGAAGTGTCTGCTTTATCTAAACTGTAGAAGTTAATGTCTCCTGGGTATGATCTAGGGCTAACCTTATTTTTCCATGCAGCAAATGAAGAATTATTTTCCAGGTGAGCTGGGGAGTAGCTAGGTCATTCATTGTAGGGCAAAAGCATTTCCTACTTCCTAGGTCAATGAATGGCATCACACTGACCCTTTTATTTTATAGAAACATGTAACTGGATAGCCACACATTAATGTGATACATATATATGTTATACTAATTCTGCATATTTTTTCTGACTTTTGATTGAAAGGAAGTTTCAAATTATAGGACATTAATGAATCACTTTGAATCGCTGTGGATTTCAAATATGTTGCTTACTGTAACATCAGCATAAACTACACACTGTGTCAAGTCATGCTAACAAAGTGAGTTTCTACTGAGATCTTAATTTCTGGCTATCTATATGGACCTTTTTTAAGTTATGGCTCATTTGTCCTTGCATGGTATGGAAGACACTTCCTGTAACATTCTCAGGGAATTTTTGAAAGAGTAGTCAATAATGTATGTGAATTACAGCCCTGGATTTTCATAATGAATGAAGAAAAAACCCAAAACAACACAAGCCTAGCTTAACCTATGAATCTCTGAAAAAGAAGGGACCATCACAAAGGAGCAGGTAATATTTGTAAACGTTTTCATTATTCAAGACAAGGTGGCATAATTTGTTTAACTGAAAAGTATCAGCTTGGGTTCGAACCCTTTCTGTCTTCACAAACAATTGATCTCCACATCCATCACAGTATGCCTGCATACTTGGCTACAACCCTGGGTTTAGCAGCTTATGCATAATTATCTTGCATAGAAATGAGAAGTGGCAACCTATGCAAAACTTGTATCTATTTTTCCATCTGCTTTTCCTCTGTTTTGTGGTTTTTTTTTCCTTCCTTACAAGGTCCTACCAGATTCTGCAGAACTTCAGGCGGAAAGCAATTTGCATATGCAAGTGCAAACAGAATGACATTGGAGAGAGAGAGCTGCAATTCAATTATTTCTCTTAGTTAAATGCTGAGAAAATCTGTGATCTGTGGGGATTACTGAGAACGTCTTAGAGGCTGTAAAAACTGTGCCCTGATAAAAGACACTTTGAATCTAACCTTCCTGTGTGAAAAGATGCTTTTGTCTCCCACCCCCTTGCTAAATTCTGACAAGCTCTTCATATTATCTAAAGCCACTAGTATTACTGCAGCTTGAGGAGACGATCTACAGAATCCTAAGGAATCTGCATTAGCATCTCCAGGGTTTGGCTAGGTTTTGTGTTCCTTGCAGACTGCTCTGGGAATTGTATATACTTCATGCCAGTGTGTTGATGGATGTTTTGTGATGCTTTATAAATATTTTTTTTTTAGTTTTTGCATTATATTAAACATTACAGATGGAGAATAGGTACTCCATGTCTCAGCTAGGGTGATTGTGACAGGCTTCATCAGAAAGGCCAAGTTAAAATGACTGCTTATATTTTAAAATTTGCATTTAGAACACTAAGAAATGCTGAGAATGCCATATCTACTTGTTCTATGTTTATATACTTTGTGGCTGTGCCACTTTCTCTAAATATTCCATTATGAAGGCATATGGACATATTCAGAGAAATTAGTATCACACTGCAGGACACAGCTTTGTTCCAGCTCATTTGCAGTAGGGTGCCTGGTGTAATAATTTTTAAGTTAAAAAAGGCACTATGTTCTATTTCTGTAGGGCCAGAAAAATGGGATTTTATAGAGAGCTATTCCCAAGGGCAGGCCTGTGGGAAAAGTTGTAATAAACTGGCTCCCACCATTGTATTGTCCAGCACACCAAAAAAAGCAAACAAATAAGTCTCTTCCTTTCTTTTTAAAGAAACATGTATAATTGCAATTGTATTGTTTACTCCTTATGTATTAAAAATAATGAGCATGAATTAAAAAAATCCAAGTCTTATCACAGGCAGTTGCAGCATAGCCAAAAATGAGATTGCTTTCTCCAAAGACAAGTGATACAACACTGTCCCAATTCATTGTAAAGAGGCCAACAATCTCAGTCTCCTTAAAAATCTTTCTGGATGGCCTTCTAGTACTTCTTTTAGCACTAGGCTTCTTTAATAAAATAATTTTATTTCAAGATGTCCACATATTGTCCAAAAATAGTATTTTCTATTGCAGTAGAATTTTTCAAGTCAAGATTTTGAATCAGATTACAAGTATGGGTTAAAGCAGACTGAGAGACTGTATATTAAGTAGATGAGGATGAAAAATAAACTTTGTAAGAAATCCTTCACCTTATATCTTTCCTTTACTTCTGTTTATGGTTATTAGGGCTGGTGAGAAGAAATTTGTTTTCTGAAGGGTTTATATAGACTCCCCAGGCAGTCTATTCCAGTGTCTGACCACTCTTTCTGTGAAGAATTTCTTCTTAATATCCAGCCTAAACTTGCCCTGTTGCAACTTGCAACCATTCCCCCTGGTTCTGTCCCTAATTACTTGTGAGAAGAGACCAGCACCAACCTCTCTTCAATGTCCTTTCAAGTAACTGTAGAGCATGATGAGATCCCCCCTCAGCCTCCCCTTCGTCAAACTGAACAGACCCAGCTCCCTCAATCGCTCCTCATAAGATGTATTCTCCAGGCCCTTCACCAGCTTTGTTGCCCTCCTCTGCACTCGCTCCAACACCTCGGTATCTCTCCTATACTGAGGTGCCCAAAACTGAACACAACACTCAAGGTGCGGCCTCACCAGTGCTGAGTGCAGAGGGACAATCATCTCCCTTCTTCTGCTGGTCACAAAATTTCTAATGCAAGCCAGGATGCCGTTGGCCTTCTTGGCCACCTGGGCACACTGCTGGAGGATCGCCTACACTAGGAAAAATGCCAACTTATTAAAAAAGCATCTAAATCACAGTCTATGCTGGGGGAAACAGTGACAGAAAACATGGCTCAAAGAATAACAAGTCTGATCCCCTATGCACAAATGTCAGTTTGTTCCTGTGGAGCAGGCACAGACCTCAGCAGAGGCATGACATGGGTAAGAGGGTCATGATCTACCCAGCCAAGAGCTCTGGAAAGTGAGCAGGAACTGTTGCTCTGTGCCTTTTACCACATAGTCTAAGGGCTCATGCAAACAGGAAAGATTCTGTCCAGCCTGAAATGCTGACAAACTAAGCATTTACAAGGAGGATTAAACTGAGATCAAAGGATATTTAGAAGATTTCAGAGCCTGCATGCAGCATCACCTCTGCTTTATGCAAGAATTGAGATAAGAAGTCTAGTCCAGGAAAATGATTTAGGGACCCAAGCCCTAAACAATGCCAGTGCTCTCCTGAAAGCCAGATGGCTTGGAAACCTTTGGTTTCTGAAGGTATGGAGACAGCCTGTGGTATGGATGTTGGTGGCTTTTTCACCCTCTTTTTTTCCCAAATCTCCTTGGATATGTTTTACCTCCTTTCTAAAGCTAGATAAGACTTAACTGAGCTTTATCTAAACTGAGTATTATCTAAACTGAGCATTGTCTAAAACTGTCCAATATTATTTAATAAAAGAAGTTTTCCTGTTTAAAGAGAAAATACTTTTCATAAGTTCTTTGGGGAACCCCAGAACATTAGTCTTCATGAAACGATCTGTCAAGCAAAGGAAAACAGTCAACAAAGAAGCCTTTCTTCAACGTTTGCTTTTTATGTATAAATATGTCGCTAAAAGTAGAAACATAAATAGGAATTGTGACCAATGATGCAAAGCATGTTACACAATGCCAGTGTTTAGGCAAGGTGAGAGATAGCTTGCCAAATCCTCTCTGGAATTTGAACACGTTACCTCCAGCTCAGAACAAGCAGACAGCCACCAGGAAAGATAAGTTGAGAGTAACTTCACTCTGGTTTCTTCTCAGGTCCCACCTCCTTTAGCACATAATAAATATGTTAGTTCCCTCCCAAATTCTTGTTTGGAACAAACCAGTCATTTCTTCCTCTGTGATGTAGCTCAGGAAGTGCTTTGCTCCAGTAGTGACTCTCAGAGCCACTCTGGACTGAGTTTCCCTGGTCTGCACTGTCTTTAACTTTGCCTCAGCAGGTTCAGAGTCCTCGCCTTTACTCCATACCTCCATGTATGCAATGTCTGCCATAAACATCTTACCACACTGTTGGGCTCAGTGGCATACTCTGTGGTATTTTAGGTAACTTCAACAGAAAAATCATAAAATCAATCATAACTACCCAGATATTTACTGGAAGGCAAATTTGCTAGAAGTCAGCCATTCACAGTCCAGTAGGTTCCTCCAGTACATTGATGATAACTTCTTGATGCAAATGATGGATGAGCCAACTAGGAAAGAAACACTGCTGGATCTTGTGCTCACTAACAAGGAGGTTCTAGTTGAAGCAGTGAAGGTTGAGGACAGTCTTGGCTGCAGCAACCATGAGATGGTGGAGTTCAGGATCTTGTGCAGTACAAATAGAATACTAAGCAGGATCACAACCCTGGAGTTCAGCACAGCCAACTTTGGCCTTTTCAAGCAGTTGTTAGGGGAAACCCCATGGGACAGAGTAGCAGAAGGTAAGGGGGCCCAGGAGAGTTGATCAGTATTCAAGGACCACTTCTTTCATGCTCAAGATCAGAGCATCCCAATCAGTGGGAAATCAAGAAGGGGAAACAGAAGACCTGCGTGGTTAAAAAGGGAACCGCTGGGCAGATTCAAGTGGAAGGAGAGAGTCTATAGATTATGGAAGGAGGGGCTGGCCACCTGGGAGGAATATAGGGCTGTTGTCAGAGGATGTATGGAGGCAACTAGGAAAGCTAAGGCCTCTTTGGAATTAAACCTTGCACTGGAGATCAAGGACAACGGAAAGGGCTTTTTCAAATATACTGCAGACAAAACTAACACTAGAGGCATTGTAGGCCCACTGGTGAATAAGGTGGTTGCCCTGGAGACAGAGAATACAGAGAAGGCAGAGGTGCTGAATGCCTTCTTTGCCTCTGTCTATACTGTTGAAGACTGTCCTCAGGAGCCCCAGTCCCCTGAGGCCCCAGAGGAAGTCAGGATAAAGGAGGAGTTTGCCCTGGTTGATGAGGACTGGGTTAGGGATCAATTAAGCAATCTGGAAGTCCATAAATCCATGGGCCCTGATAGGATGCATCTGTAGGTGCTAAGGCAGCTAGCAGAAGTCATTGCCACTCTCCCTCATCTTTGGTAAATTGTGGGCAACAGGAAAGGTGCCTGAGGACTGGAGAAAAGCAAATTGCACTCCAGTCTTCATAAAGGGCAACAAGGAGGACCCAGGTAACTACAGACTGGTCAGCCTCACTTCCATCCCTGGAAAGATGATGGAACAACTTATCCTTGGCACTTTCTCTGGGCGTATCAAGGGTAAGAGGATCATTAAGAGCAGTCAACATGTTTTTCCCAAGTGGAAGTCATGTTTGACCAGCCTGATAGTCTTTTGTGAGGACATAACCAGGCAGATACATGATGGCTGTGCAGTGGACATTATTTATCTGGACTTCAGTAAAGCATTTGTCATTGTCTCCCACAGCATCCTCATAGCCAAACTGATGAAGTGTGTCTGGATGATTGGGTAGTGAGGTGGATTGTGGTTGAAGGGAAGAAGTCAGAGAGCTGTGGTCAATGGGACAGAGTCTAGCTGGAGTCCTGAATCTAGTGGAGTCCCTCAGGGGTCAGTACTATTCAAGATATTCATCAATGATCTGGATGAGGGAATAGAGTGCACTGTCAGTAAGTTTTACAATGACACAAAACTGAGAGGAGTGGCTGACTACACCAGAAGGCTGTGCTGCCATTCAGAGAGACCAGGACAGGCTGGAGAGTTGGGTGAGGAGAGCTGTAAAGATGACTAAGGGAGTGGAACAATCCTTATGAGGAAAGGCTGAAGGAGCTGGGTCTCTTTAGCTTGGAGGAGATTGAGAGGTGACCTTATTAGTGTTTATAAGTATTTAAAGGGCGAATGTCAGGAGGACAGAGCCAGGCTCTTCTCAGTGGTGTCCAATGACAGGACAAGGTGCAACGGATACAAGCTGGAACATAGGAGGATCCACAAAATCGTTAGGAAAAGCTTTTTCACTGTGAGGGTGACAGAGCACTGGAACAGGCTGCCCAGGGAGGTTGTGGAGTCGTCTTCTCTAGAGATATTAAAAAACCGCCTGGACGTGTTCCTGTGTGACCTGCTCTAGGTTATCCTGCTTTGGCAGGGGGGTTGCATGATAATCTTTTGAAGTCCCTTCCAACCCCTGACATTCTGTGATTCTGTGGTTCTTCGATTTTGTGACACTCTGATTCTGCGATTCTGTGATTCTGTGAATCATTTAGGTTGGAAAAGACTTTTAAGATCAAGCCCATTAATCTTGCAATGCCAGGTCCACCACTAAACCATTTCCATAAGCACCACATCTACATCTTTCAAATATCTCCAGGGATGGTGACACAACCACTTCCTTGGGCAGCCTGTTCCAGTTCTTGATAACCCTTTCAGTGAAGAAATGTTTCCTAATGTTCAATATAAACCTACCCTAGAGCAACTGGAGGCAGATCACAACAAAGCGATACATCTTTCATGGTTTCAGACAGGCACCACAAGACATTTAGAGGACATTCTGGAGAGGGCTTTGGGCCAAGTGTCACTCAGTGTGCATGCAGCTTGTGTGCTTCAAAGAGCAGTTCTATTTGTAGTGAGAACGTGACCTATGCTGCGCAACTTGGCCTGCACTTCAGGAAATTCTCCCAGGGGACAATATCACTGGGAGCATAGACGCAGTTAAAATCTAGTAGCATAACATGTGTTCCCATGTATTTTCACGTGTTCTCCTTGAAAAAATTGGATACTGTTTCATGGACAACCTCAGAATTTTGGCTGATAAGGGCTGGGGCTACGTGCACACTATATCACAGCTCAAAATGTCAAAGTCACAGGTTTCAGAAGCCATGAAGAACAAACCGAGTGCCTTGAATGCAAACATAGGCCTTTGAAGTCTGAGCCTAAGATGGCTGACTTTTATAACTACCTATAAGAACAAACCTTGTATTAAGTATGGCTGGATTAATTGGAGCAAAGCAGAAAAGTCTCCAGAAAGACCATATTTTTCTGTAATTTTCTTTAATCTCTTACTCTCACACAAAGAAGAAAGAGACAGATAGGAAGAAAAAGGAGGGAAAAGCTAACTCTTATTGAACTAAACAAAAGCATGAGAGAGACAATTTTGTTCAGTGAAACATATCCCATAGCCTAAGTGAATAATTGCATTTAATACTCCCTTCCCTAGGCATTAACAAAGTGGATTTGGGCCAGCTTGTTCTCTCTCTTTCTGTCTCATTTTCAGTACCACTGATGTGAAAATTAATCTTACAAAACTTCTTTTAATGTCTATTTCCTTGATTTAAATCAACTATTCACTAGTTGATGAGAGTCCGAAGTTTTTCTAAGATTATGAGGGAATTATTTCCATCTGGCATCCTTAAAATAATAACATTACACTTAAACAGGAAGTGCATTTTGCATTTCAAATGCAAAATTACTCAAGCAAAGAATGAAATGCTCTTAACTTCATAGATTGAGTTTTTCTCAAATGGTACTTCTGTATGTTTCAGTGCTCTATGTTTCATTTAGTGAAAGAGAATATCATTTTTTTCTAATACCATGTATAGAATTTATTTTTTTTTCAATCACATAAGACTCCGACAATTTCAGATCTTCAGCAAAATCCTTATATTCTTTCTGATGAAAATGATCTGATCTATCTTACTATCAAGTAATGCTTGAACAAAAAAGTTACTTCTATTTGAGATCTAGTTGTTTTTAGCCTGCCTGAATTCTAGTTTAAATTTATGCAGCTTCATTCACTCAAGATAAGTTTTTAAAAGTTTTTCTGAAGGGGGTAGGAATGAGAGGGTGGGAACAACGTAGTAGTAATTCCTTAGTCATTTGCAGCCTTCCTTTCCTACTAAGATATTTATAGACTCTCTCTGTAGTTGTCAGTTTAACACATTATAAAACATTTACTAACACATTAGTAAAAAATTTTGTTCGTTTAAAAAGGACCTGATTATGAAAATTGGCAAAATCACAGTTTTATTAATAAAAATACTTTTATTGTGTTGACATACCCAATCCATGAATTGAGCAAGCAAAAAAAGAGTTAACAACCTAAATATATACAAAGTGGCTACTGTTGGCTGTTCCTCATATAATTCCAGAAATAATCCATATGGAAGGAAGCAGATCTGATATGTTTCTTCAAGACAGACATAAAAAATAAGAGCATGAAAATAGACAGAGAAACTTCTGTCATAATTAGAAGCATTTGGTCCATCAGTTCTGAGAACTAAAGTCTACCACGAGAAAGAGTCAGTTTCCTAGGGAGGGACAGCAGGGAGGAGATAGAGAAGACAGTAGTACTATTAGTGCCAGATATGAGAAAAGATTGCCAGTAAGAACAATAAAAAATATGAAATCATTCTTTGACACTAGGACTTTTGAAGAATAGATATGATTGAGACTTTTTATTTGCCTTCATCATGTTTTTAAAAAAAAATATTTTGTGGTGTTTCTCCGCTGGGAGGATAAATATTTAACATGTGTATACAGAGTTTATACATAATTGAGTAATTGATATATGAATGGTCTCCTACAAATAATTGTCATCATTTGTATTAATATTATATCTTAATCCAACTTCAGTTCCATTGCAAAAAAGTTTGGTTTTCATTTTGAACAGACGGCTGTGTGTCACTGTCACAATTTATGGATGTGGATATCCCTCTTACACTTAGCCTGCCAGGGCTCTTTTTCTCTCTTTTCCCCTGTTTGACCTGTTGATGTCACACACCTCTTGCAGCCCCCAGGAAATTTTGTAGAAACCTACACTAAACCCTGATACCTGCATTCCCCTAGGCTGAAGCTCCATGTCTGCAAGCGTCTGAGTGGATGAGGCAGCCTGACAGAGCAGATGGAAGTCATCTCCTGCCTTGCCTAATCCTCCTCCTTCCCCTCTCCTCACACCCAGCCTTGCCTGGGAATTACCTTTGTGTTGCTTCCTCTGAAGCTTACTGGGTCGTCCCAGCATCCTTCCACATACCAACCTGGCGGTTCGGTCACCTGACACTGTGGAGAGGAGAAGCTTTCTAGGGGCTAGAAAAAGTTAAGTGGAAGGACATAATGGATGCCCTGAACATTGAACAGCATGGTGGACATGAGAAAAAGAGAGGAGGACAAGGGGAAGAGTGGAGATGTGCACAACTGAGTGGTTCAGGGCAGTAGGAGATAGGGATGAGGGCTGGGCACACCACCACTGAGGCTGGGACACGGGATTCTCACTGAAAGCCTGCCAGAAACTTTCTGAGACTCTTTCAGTATTGCTTGTGGAGAATCTTTCAGTATTACTTTGTGGAAGGAACAATGCCGGAAGCCTGGGGCATAGCATGACGCTGTCTGGTGTTCCCACCCACTGAGAACTGTGCCAGCTCTCTTCTACCCACTCCTGTGACATAATTGCCACGGAAAGATTTCATTTTCTCCCAGCTTTCACCGAGATCAGTGAGAGCTTGAACATCAGCTGAAAGGATGTTTCTCCCTTTCTGTTTGAAGTCTGCTGAACTGTTAAGCTGCCCTGAAATGTACTTTTGATCCTGTAAGCTTAGTGAAGGGAGGTGATAGGACAGGATTACAGAAAAGCTTTGATTTTCTCTTGATACATGGGTTTTGCCTCACTAAGTAGATTGCCAATTTGTAGATTCCCTGGTCTACAACCCATCTCACCTATAAATGCACTGCCATATCAGAGTTTGCCCTACTTCGTGTTCTTTGTGGCTTGCAGCAATAGGTGATCTTTGTATGTATTTTTATTTCAATCAAAATACAGTTCTTGCCTGAAAAATTTCAAACTTTAAGTGACAGATGACTTACATATTTACAGTACATTGAAAAGTGAACAGAAGGAGTTAAGGTACACAGTTCAAAATCTCTAACACCTGCTTTGTGTCAGGGTCTGCTGTTCCAAAGTTAAGAAGGATGTTATTTATGGTTTATAGTGGGTGATTTTGACCTTTGGCTACCAAGTAATCTTTTAAGTATCTAGATATTGTAATTTTCTGTATCTGTATCTACAAATAAACTGTATTTATAAATATTTTTCTAGTTCACTTCAGTACAAAATCAAATAGTTTAATTAAACCTTTCGTGAAATAAAGTTGCTCCAGAAACTTGTGCTGCAACTTTGATACTAATATCAAGTTAAGACCTTTTTTAAATATATATACCTTATTAAAGACAAAACAGGGCCTTGCAACATTTTTTCAATTTAGATGAAAAAATTATTAAAAGAAACAACTGTGTGTTTGGTTAAATCTTTAGCCATAATATAAACACACTGCCTTGTTTGCTGAACCAGAGAAATAAAAAAACAGCCAGCAAGTATTTCTCTCTCACAGAAATAGTCAGGTAAGCTTATTGCTGAAAAAGCTATGGCTTCTTTCCTTCTCCCTAGCATCATATTTTAACTCCATCTGCCACTTTGCCCTCTCAGAAGCCCACAGCTGGTGCTGATACGATCACCCCTACACTGGCTCCTAGTCTAGATTAGAAGAAAGTTCATGATTAAATGCTTGAACAGTAGCTCTTTTTATCTGCGGTTATTTAATTCTGGGCTTGTTATGCAGTCCTGATGGAATACCCAGCTAAGTGGAGACTTATGAAAATCCTCATCTGATTGTTAGTGTCTAACATCTCAGTACTCTGGCATTTCCTTCCAAATTAGTTGTTGTTTTAATATCCGAAAGAGCTTAGTTGATCTTTTGTTGTGCCTGATGATGTATCTCTGGGAAACTCACTGGCTGTATGAGTTATTTGTTTTGGTTCAAGACTCATGCCGTATTGCAGCTGTTTGCTGCCTCCTGCAAACCAAGATGTTGTAAATAAACGTAGAGATAGAAATACTACTCTGAATCCTGTGAAAGAGGAAAATTAATCAGAATATAAACTGTGGTTTGGTGGCTATCCTAAAGCGGCATTTTATACAGAGACTCTCTTCGAATATGGGAAAGTATCATAGTTTCCACTGAGGAGGCAGGACATTCATTTTTATGAATTGCTGTTATATAAAAGATAATTTTTCAGTGAATATTCTAGAAGAATATCACATCACATAAGCTATAGATTTTTTTTTTCTTCATTAAGTCATGCAGCCCAGAAAATTTTAGTCTTTTGTGCTACTTGGAAACCAGTAAACAATTTCACTTAGCTCCTCCTTTTCTGTCCATATCACCTATCACAGTATTTCTTTTCAATTGTCATGTGGGTTTGTGTTTGTTTGTTTTCTGCTGTCCAGTAGCCCACAAGGAATGGAAATCAAGTTCCACAGATTAAACTCAAAACATTTAATACATAGTATGTGAGTAGTTTTGGAGTAAGGCAGATATATTTTTGTTGTAAGCATACAGAGTTAAACTTTTCTGTGCTTTCTACATTGTGACAAATCAGAAAAGAACGTCTTCTCTATGGAAAAAATAAAGTAACATCTGGAAAAAAACAGAAGTCATCCAGACTCAAGTTTCTGATTCACTGTATTTTCACTCACTGGTCATACACGCGACATAATGTTTTGCCACAATGCTGCATTAATTCACTCTCTTAAAAGATTGAGAACCTTTTCTTTTCTTGTTGTCCCTAGTAAACTACAGAAAATTAATTTATGTTTTGGTGCCTTTGCAAAAGTAAAAATCCAAACCCTAGAGAAAACTGACTTCAGGGTAAAAGAGATTGAGCATTGGTCCTGAGCTTTCTAGCCATTCCTCTCAAGGGTGAAGAAGAGCTATTTATGTAGTGCATTATATTGCAACAAATTTCTTATTAAAGTGGATGAATGTAACTACAGCGTGTATTTCACTGCCCTGCATTTAATGAAGGGCACAGGCCCACAAATATGAATCAGGGAGAAACAGATCCTAAAGAAGAGAAGTGGGTATGGTACACTTCAGAAAGTGTAAGTATTGTTCTGTATTTTTTCCTATGTCTCATTCCACTTCCAATTTCCTTTCCATACCTTGATTTCATTTGTTCTTCTTCACATTATTTAGGTATTACTTCTCTGTGTAGTTATCTTGTCTACATAACTCAGGTGCTACACTTACATTCTCTGAAAGGTTAGAATACCTTTTGTCCTTTTGGTGATAGAGGTCCTAAATGTTGGTGAGTGTTGGACTGAACAATCTCCAGGCATCCTTTCCAATCTGCATTCTTATCCTATGGTCTTGATTTGGTTCTATGGTTTAAGCATGGACAAGAGATCATGTACCTGCCAATTGTCCCACTTTGGGGACTGAACAGCACCTTTTGTGCGTCAACTACTGTGCCTGGATTTATGTATTGTAACAGATGCCTGAGAAAATGGATGTTTATTTGTTTTCCTGCTACTCTTTCAGTTTTCCTTATGTGCAGTAAGAAAAAAAAGTAAAAGCAAAAAAATCCACATTCCCCAAACATTCTACAGTGTCTCTGCCAACAAAGGAGAGCTTGTTTTTTCATCCTCCCCTAAACCCCTTTATATGCGACACTTAGCTCTGCTTTTTCTCGTCTTCAGTTGAGATCAGTTTGTTGTGCCCAGCCATTGCAAGCTGGCATCTGCACAAGAATGTTCGATGGAGCTGTGCATGCTCAGATTAAGTTTTCTTCAGTGTGCTCTGCTGTGCTTGTGTGTCTGGTCGAGTGTGTGTGGTGGGGCAGGAGGATTGGAATAAACCACTCACAAACGGCAAGCTAGCACTTACCTAAACCTATCTGGATTGTGAACACTAGGAGGTAGGTACATGTGGCTGTGGTTATCACTTGAAGCTTGAGTTGGACTTTGCATAAGCTTGGACCCTACAAACCACAGGTTAATGATGGATACTGAACCTTCTGCTACGTTGCCATTCAGCCCTGCCCTTGCTTGCTTTGTAAATAAACTCAGTTGCAACAGGAGAAAGCTCTATTATTTTGTATTCCTGAAAAAAGAAAAAAAAAAAAGGAAATCTGAAAGGCGTGTTCTGATTCAGACTAAATTCCTAAGGGACAGTCTCATTAATGGTGCTTGCTGCCAAATGCTGTTTCATTTGCCTTCATAACTGTCTACATTAATGACTACCTCCACTTGGAAACTATTTACATAAAGTATTGTTCTCGTGTCACTGCTATAGATAGCAGCTCCTTGCCAGGTGAGATGAAAAAGAAACAGATAGAGCAGGCTGCAAATGAATTTGGAGAAAACTGTGCTTAACGTGATGGGAAGGATGAAGTATTCCTCCCACAATGTCCCCACCATGCACAAGGACAAACATGTCACCACTAAGGATGCCCTCACAGCAGATCCTCACAGGTAGGGCTTCACAGTGAAAGTACTGATCTGTGCTAAGGTAGTTTGTGCTTCACTAGGCCTCATTATCTGATGTGTGTACTCATTTCCCAACATTTCCTAGTAAACATGGATCTATGCACAGGTCTAAGTTGGAAAAAAAAAAAAAAAGGAGACCCAGATTCTCAAGGTGAAGTCATAGGAAAGAGGAAATTGCAGACCTGCTCAGTGTCTGGGCTGTGCAGCACTTTTCCATACTCTCTGAGGGAAAAGTGTGATGTCTAGCCCTTGCAATTGGCAGTGAACAATTTCAAAAAGCTAGAGAGGTCACCTGTCTGCCAAGCATGCTGTTGCCACACCACTCCCATCCCTGTCTTGAACTAACTTCAGGTGCCTCGTGAGAGACAAGCAAATAGAACGTAGTCTGAAACATTGCACACACCCACCTTGAACTTAAGTTGCTTCCCAGAGAAAAGGAGACCATTCATATATGTAATGATACTTATGTGTGATTTACACTGCTCAAAAGGAGCTTCTTCTGTGCTTTTGTCCCATAACACAGGATCAACTAGAGATTTTATCTGAAGAGCAAACTTTATCATATATAAGTCCATTGGTGATACAAGCCTTATTTTTACAGACAATTCTAACTTGTGCTCCAAAGAGTACTAGACTGATGCTGTCATATGTAGCAGGTGACTTCATATAAGCAAGAGCAAAACCCAGCATAAAGCCTAAGTCTAAAAACATAGGTTTCACTGCAGTTTGCTGCTAAAGCACCAATACTTCATAGAATCAGAGAATCATAGAGTCATAGAATGGCTTGAGTTGGAAGACACCTTAAAGATCATCTAGTTCCAAACCCCTCATCATGAGCAGGAGCACCTCCCACTAGACAAGGTTGCTCAAAGTCTCATCCAACCTGGCCTGGAACACTTCCAGGGATGAGGCATCCACAGCTTCTCTGGGCAACCAACTCCAATGTCTCACCACCCTCACAGGAAAGAAGCTCCTCCTAATGTCTAATCTAAGTCTACCCTGCTCTTGTTTAAAACCATTGCCCCTTGTCCTGTCACTGTATGTCCTCACAAACAGTCCCTCCCAAGCTTTCCTGTAGGCCACCTTCAGGTACTGGAAGGCTGCTGCTATAAGGTCTCCCCAGAGTCTTCTCTTTTCCAGGCTGAACAACATCAACTTGCTCAGTCTGTCCTCGTAGAAGAGGTTCTCCAGCTTTCTGATCTTTGTGGCCCTCCTCTGGATCCTCTCCAACAGATCCATGTTCTCTTTGTGTTGGGGCCTCCTGAGCTGCACTCCAGGTAAGGTCTCACAAGAGCAGAGTAGAGAGGCAGAATCACCTCCGTAAACCTGCTGGTCAACCATCTTTTGATGCAGCCCAGGGCATTAGTGGCTTTTTGGGTTGCCAGTGCACATTGCTGGTTCATGTTAAATGCTTCATCAACCAACACCCCCAAGTTATTCTCTGCAGGACTACTCCCAATCCACTTGTTGCCCACCATGTAGTTATGAGATCTTACTGATTTCATTTCCATATGTCCCAGAGACCTCGTTTTTGTTTTGATTTTTTTTGCCCTAAAATATAAAATTTGATGTCTTAGAATGGCTGTAATGACTGAAGCCCAAAAGTTAATGGTATTTTTACAGACACTTAGAGACATAATTGCTATATAACTTACACAATATGCATTGCTGAAGGTAGTGGAATAATATATACTAATATTCTGAGAAAGTCTTGTTATAATCAATTTTTTTAAAATCTGGAAAAATAATTAGTTCTCAGATAATGTACATTTTCCACCTTTGTACATTTGTTTAATAGATTTCAACAGTTTTCCAGTTTTGGCATTTATATTCTTCCAGAAATGGGAGCTGGTGACTTGTTTGTCAGGAAAATTAATTTCTATTAAAGTAAGGTTTTAACTAAAGCAAAAAGAACCCTTTTCCTGTTTATCTAGATTATGCAGTTAATTTCCACATGGTGTTGGACATCCTGACTCAAAATGAGACTATTTATACCAATTGAACTCAATCTCTTTTCAAAATGTGTTAACTTATTTGGACCAGACAGTATTAGCTCACATTTAGAAAGACCATTCCTGTATTTAATCAGAAGTAGATATTCTGAAACTACTGCCATGTAGACAAACTTTAATCTTCCTTCAGACAGAGATGGCATTTCCTTCTTCAGGAAAAATGCTTATGCTTTAAAGTCACATACAATTACCATTTTTCAGAAAGTTTAAGGAAAACACCTTGTGAACATTTCTGTTCGATATACAGGGTGGGTTCTTAATACAAAACTTCAGTAGCACATCAGCTATTCAATTCAATGTTTGGAGAAGCTGCAGTACAGCTGCTGTTGTTCACAGTGACATCCTAGCTGAAAAACAAATCTGAAATGACTGTGTCTAATTTCATCATAACACACAAGAGAGCCTCTCAATACACAACACTGAAGCCACTATGTGGCTGAACTTGTCTGCTGTTGATTTAGTTTTAGTATTTTCTCATTTGCAAAAACCCCAACTTGTTTTGTTCTGAACCACCACCAGTTCTTAGACAAAATTTTTTCAATATTTTAGGTAACAGTACTTTACATGATATAAATAAACAGGCACACCTAGTGCTGTGTTCTTCAAAAGGTGATAGGGTTCACGGCAAGAACTCTGATCCAGAAGATACGTAAACAACAGGAGCTCACTCTTATCTATGTTGTATCAGAGAAAAGTAAAATCTTTGAGGGATTTCATTCTAGTGTTTCAGCACGTACTGATCAAGTCTAGAGAATTAAATAAATACTTTCATCCTATTTCAAACAGTAGACACTTCAAGAATGTACTGCTAATTTATAGGTAATACTGTTCGGATATATTCGAATAAGTTGGAGAGTCCAGAGGAAAGCAGCAATTGGACCTTGCTGGAAACATGGCCTGTGAAGAAGGGCTGAAGTAACCAAGGTTATTTAATCTGGAAAAGTCTGAAAAGACACAAGAGTATAGACTTCAAGAGTATAGAAGGCTGCAGAAGAGAGAAAAGGAACAGCCTGTGCTCCATTATTTAGGGAAATAACACAATGCAGGAAAGGATCTATAAGTGAGACACTAAAGGACATTATTTTAAGAGTATAGATTGATGTTTAGCTGAGTAAACCCAGAGAAACCACAGACTCTTTATGGCAGGTAAAAATTACTTTCTTCAGGACTGACAAATATACCACTGACTCCATACTGGCTAGAAGGATGGGCTAGTATTCTAGCCTGCTTTCCTAAAATATCAAAGTAAAAAACTGATAGATTTTGAAGTTTTACAACTTAATAGGAACTTCTGATAAAGCATTTCAGAACGCATTTCTAGACACATAGAAGAGAAGAACTTACATGCAATTGTACGTATGGGGTAGAAAACAGGTGATTTCTCACAATCTGAAATGCCTGTCTTCTATTACTATGAGATTTATTCATCTTTTGTATCTTTGTTATGCTACCTACTTAATGTAACAAAGTTTATCTAGATCCACCTTAGCATGCTAATCCAGAGTTAGATCCATATAAGATTACTATGTCTTTCAAAATATTATTTTTTTTTGCTGAAAATTCTTTAGTATTTTTGTAGTTTCCATCTGAAAAATTGCTATAGCTTGTTATTCCTAGATGTAGGCAGAAAAAGTCAAATAAGTTGAAGAAACAAACAGAAGTGATTTAAGGTAAAAGGATTGCAAAAAAGGTTGAAAATAAAAAAAAAATAAAAAAAAAAAGAAAAGTACAGTAGTCCTTGGAATAAACAATTCAGAAGCTACGCTTGGCTGAACTCTAAATGGAAAAATTTTGTAGACTCTAATCAATTTTGTACATGGTTAAGTAAATATTCCCAATAGAAGGATAAAATGTAACTGATGTTACTTTTCTAGGGCCATAACTTGAATATTTGTCCTCAAGGTTACAATGAGAAACAAATTCTGCACATCAGTGCTTGCAGCAAACAAACTGACTGACTTATAAACTTTTTTTGAACCAAGAGAGGTAATGTTTTAACAAAAGTACTTTAAAACTCCTTTCTCTTCTCTATTTGTCTCCAGCTGTAACACATGGTGGATTTGGTTATTTTTGCCCCACTGCTGTTCTGGCTGTCATTGGGAAACACTGCCTGGAAAGAACAAAGTGTGCCTCATATAACTGGAAATTAGGCAAGAAGGGAGGGCTTTGTATTCCTGGTTATCGTAAATCTAGTATCTAGGGAATAGCTTCAAAGCTGGAGGTTGTGTTTGATATTTCTGATGATCATATGGTGCGACTAAGTATCAGCCTTTGTGTTGCTATGCACAGTCAACATACTTGCTGTTCGCATGAAGGATTTGCCAGCTTACTCTGCTGGCATGCTTTTGTATGTATTCTTACCAGCAGACCGCAGTGAGATGATTGCATAGGCTGTGGTGTGATTTTTCACATATTCAGGTGTCCATTAGCAGTCCTTTGCTGGACATTGTGTCTCCACAGCTGGCAGAATATATAATGAGAGAAATCTTCAACCCTTGCACTGCTGTATCACCTACCTCAGCTTCATTTATGAAATACTAGCGGTTTTTGAAGCATTTCAGGTTGACCTGGTTGGTTTTTTATCAAAACAGGCAAGAAATGCTTACCTGAGCTGTTACATGCAAAGCTGCCAGCTTTTCTCTGTGATAAACGGTGGGAAACTGAAACACACAGAGAGACTCTAGAGACTGCGGATAGTTTTTTACTAGAGTTTTAGCTTTGGTTGATTTCCAGAAGTGCTTCAAAACATGTGTTGAAACAGAAAGAAATTTGTAATGAGAATGGAAAAAATTAATGAAGAGTCAGCTCATGCACTAAGCTCAGCTCAGACATGTATCTGATGGCTTTGAAAACAAGTTAAATAACCTACTGATATAGCAAAGAAATATTTAGTCAGAAAAATGATTTTGTGCAGAAAGGATATTTCGCACTCTTCAAAGAAAAAACGCAATGTGTGTTTTTGTGTTTTGCTACTTCCTTCTCAAACAGATTTCTACATTTCCAAAATGAGAAACATCTTATCAAGTAGATGGCGTGTTTTGATATTTTAAAGGCTGTTTTTTAATTGCCAGAATTGTATCATGTCTGCCTCTGTCTCCTGCAGATGAACTCTGTCCTTATTAGAGCACTGTTGTCACTTTATAGAACCACACAGAAGAGTTTGAAGTGGAAATGATTTATTTTTTTTTTACATAATGACAGTAAATAGTTCTCTGCATCATAAATTTGGTTTCATATCTCTTTCAGTTCAAATTAACAGGATATTTTCAATGTACAAGGTCCCTTATAAACTGGCAGACTAAATTCAGGAATTTCTGTGTGAAATTCCTTGGTTTATACAAAAGAGTTTCATATACTTAACTAGTTAATACAAATTAATATTTTCTTTCTCCTCTTTTATGCTTATTCTATACTTCCAAAGAAGTTACAGAATTCTGGGACTTGTAAACATGTATTTCTTAATTACATCATTCACAAGACTACAAACACCTGAAAAATAAATGACCTGCAAACCTCCAAAACCTGATCTCTTGAGTGCAGAGCTGCTGTAGAACATGATTACTTTCTTTGATGCTGCTTTTTCAAGTTGTTGGGTTTCTCACTGTCACAATATACAGAGCCAGGCAGATTCCATTGAATTTAGAAGATTATCATTTTTGTGAAGGCTATTTGATTTTTTTTGCTGCTGTACAGTTTCTCAAAGGCATTATATTTTTCTAATCTTAAAAATGTAGAAAAGTCAAGTTTTTCAGTTTATTTTTAAGTCACTGTCATTATATTTAGACATGGCATTTACAAAACAGTCATGAAAATTGGTAACAGTCTTGGACTGCATTCAGTCAGTCTGACTCCCTGCATTGTTGTTTATCTTTACCTTTTCTTTAGAAGTGTTGCTTTCTTTTTTATTTCTTTTTGTTTAATATATATATATATATATCAGGAATCAGGCACCCAACTCCCCATCACTGCACACAAGGAGAATGATGGATATTTGTCCTGTTAATCAATAGCTTAATCGCTAAATCTCTTAATTGCTAATTAGGAGTTCTAATGGACAAGCGGCTGAATATGAGCCAGCAGTGTGTTCAGGTGGCCAAGAAGGCCAACGGCATCCTGGCTTGTATTAGAAATTTTGTGACCAGCAGAAGAAGAGAGGTGATTGTCCCTCTGTACTCAGCATTGGTGAGGCCGCACCTTGAGCATTGTGTTCAGTTTTGGGCACCTCAATACAAGAGAGATATCGAGGTGCTGAAGCCAGTGCTGAGGAGGGTAACAAAGCTGGTGAAAGGCCTGGAGAACACATCTTATGAAGAGCAATTGAAGGAGCTGGAGATATTTAGTTTGAAGATAAGGATGCTAAGTGAAGACCTCATAATTCTCTACAACTTCCTGAAAGAACACTATAGAGAGGTTGGTGCTGGCTGCTTTTCACACGTGATTAGTGACAGAACAAGAGGGAACGGATTCAAGAGTAGGATTAGACTGGACATTAGGAAAAAAATTTTCTCAGAAAGTGTAGTGAGACATTGAAGTAGGCTGCCCAGGGAGGTGGTTGAATCACCATCTCTGAATGTGTTTAAAGTTCGTTTAGATGTGGTGATGGGGCATATGGTTTAGGGATGAGGATTGCAGTGCAGGGTTAGTGGTGGGACTTGACGATCCCAGGGGTCTTTTCCAACCTGAATGATTCTATGACTCTATAAAGTGTTTGCCCAGGAAGGAGGGAAAAAAAAAATCAGCCTGCTTGCCAGGCTGCAAGCAAGGCTGTGAGCCTCTCTCCTTTTGAATCAGGATTGCTACGCAAAACATAATGCAAGCCTTCTGAGACCAAGGCAGAGCGACAATTATACAGGCTTGGCTTGGCTTCCCACAGCCTGTGGAGCAGTACTGCTGGTGCAAGGTAAAGACACAGTGGATGTTTGAAGATGCAGGGGACGTTTAGATTGGACATTAGGAAAAACTTCTTCACTGAAAGCCTTGTCAAGTATTGGAACAGGCTGCCAGGGAAGTGATGGAGTAATCATCCCAGGAGATATAGAAAAGACATGTAGATGAGATACTTAGAGACATGGTTTAGTGGTGGACTTGGCATTGCCAGGTTAACAGTTGGACTTGATAATCTCAAAGCAAAATTGCTGATGACACAAGACTGGGAGGGGTGCCTGACATGCCACAAGGCTGTGCTGCCATCCAGCATGGCCTGGACATGAGAGAGAAACCTTATGAAATTCAACCAGAGCAATGTAGGGTACTGCACCTAGATTGGAACAATCTATGTATCAGTGCAGGTTAGGGGCTGACTTGATGGAAAGCAGCTCTGTGGAAAGAGACCTGGAAGTCCTGGTGTACGACAGGATGACTATCAACCAGCAATATGCCCTTGTGGCTCAGAAGGCCAATGGCATCCTGGGGTGCATCAAGAAAAGCGTGACCAGTAGGCCAAGGGAGGCCATTCCCCCTCTGCTCTGCCCTGATGAGGCCACATCTGGAGTACCATGTTCAGCTCTGGGCTCCCCGGTTCAAGAGGGTACAGAAAAGGTCTATGGAGATGATTAGAGGACTAGAACATCTCTCTACAAGGAAAGTCTGAGGGACTAGGTGCTTTTTAGTCAGCAGAAGAGAAGTCTGAGGAGGGATCTTATCAGTGTTTATGAGTAATTAAAGGACGGGTGTCAGGAGGATGGGGCTAATCTTTTTTTCAGTGGTGCACACTGACAGAACAAGAGATAATGGGCACAAACTCGAACATAGGAAGTTCCATCTAAACATGAGGAGGAACTTCCTCACTTTGAAGGTGGCAGAGCACTAGAACAGGCTGCCTGGAGAGGTGGAGGAGTCTCCATCTCTAGAAACATTCAAAACCCACCTGGATACCATCCTATGCCACCTGTTCTAGGTGACTGCTCTGTCAGGGGGGTTGGACTATACAATCTCCAGAGGTCCTTTCCAATCCTTACTGTTCTGTGATTCTGTAAAAGATCTTTTCCACCCTAAATGATTCTATGATTCTGTTCTGTGATGTTGTTTGCTCTCCAAGGCCTTATGCTTCCCTCTTGGTGTACAACTGGTCAGAGCATGCAAGCCTGGCTGCTGGATGGCCATAAGAAGGTGCAGGCAGTGTTGGGCCAGGTGCGTTGAGTGTCTCGAGACAGGAAAGACAAACTGCTCACCAGCAATGGTCAACAGAGCAAGGTTTGATAATGGATATGGATTAAGGGATGGAAAGAGCACAAGGCTCGAGTTGACTCATGAGTGGAGATAGGTGAGGATTGCAGGAGGTGGTGGGGATGCAGTAAGAAGAAATCCAGAAAAATGAGCTCAGGCTATAATTGACCTGATCAAGACCAAGAGGTCCACCAGGAGAGGCAATTCAGTCAGTCTGTTCAGGTAGTTTCATCAACAGGAACCTTATGAGAATGAATTGCACTAACTAGCAGGGGATTAACTTGACCAGCTGTTGCTATCTTAAATCTGATGGGTAGATACTTTTAGGGGAAAGCAGGGTTAACATATCTATGCAGTTTAACCTTCTTTTTTTCTCTGAGGAAACTCTCACAGAGAATTATAGTGCTTGCAGCCTGCGTGCGTACAGCTGTGCAGTACACTTTGCAGTCAGACTAGAAGTACTCCAGTTATAGCTGCACCATGTCCACATCTGATGGTCATGGTGACCTCACCCTTCACCCGAGTTACAAATACAGCAACTTTTGAGAGTAAGCCATCTGAGACAATTTCAGAAGTCTAATCTTTTGCTAAACAATTTGAAGTGTTTTCTTCCTAAATACTAATTCAAATGTTTACTGCCTACATAAAAACTGTTAATGGTAGGGCTGCTAAGGACAACTGGGATACACAAGGCTTTAATTGCAGAGTATGACTCAACAGGAGAGCATAGGGAGTTGGAGTGGGGGTTGAAAGAGGGACTCGATAGCAACAGGCCACAAAAGTTTAGGTGTGCAAGAGGAAAACTGTGCCTTTGGGGAGTTTCCAGTTATGGCCCAGGTTGAAACATAGAAGACTTGTTTTGAGTCATGCAACCTGGAGCCAGATTTTGACTCTCAGTGACATAACCTTGGTGGCCTATGTGGATAGATTCATTATATGTGCCCCCAGGGACATGGTAGTGCATGTCGTTCTGGCATGTGCAGCCACAGGGGAGGAAGGGTGACGGTGCCGAGCTGCTGATGTCTGAGAAGTGCAGTGCAGGGTGGGGTGCCCAGCAAGCCTTTTGATCAGCATACGGGACTTGGCAATCCTGAGGCTCATTCTAGCCAAGATTGGATTTGTGAAGAGATTCTGTAACACACAACCATTCCTCAGGGTGTACGATTGAACTTCATGGTAGTTACCTGTAAAGTTTGTTAAATCCAAACACTGCCTCCTCTCCCACCCCATCCTCCAGCACCCACCATCCCACACATGTGCACATAGTACGTTATAGGCATATTAGTATTCCTGCTTAAAACTTTGCTGCTGTCAGTGATTCTATTTGAAATGTAGTGAGTACCCAATTATAGCACGTGACAACATTGTTCATTTGCACAACTCTTCGTTTGATCCAAAGGTTAAAGTATTTAAAACCAAATCAAGAAAGCACAGTGCTTACTAACTGGGGAAATTGAATTTCTCCAGAACAGTATGAAACAAGACTTAGAAAAAAATGCTGAGCAGTACAATCGTGTTGATGGGATAGTTTCTTCTTAAGTTCTCGCAAAGGAGTAATTGTCCCAAAGAACTCATTGCATTATTCTTGGGGATGTGATTCAAAAGGTTTAGATGCTATGTCTCTGCCTTCACTGATGCTATTAATTGTTTTTAAGACACATCCCCACTTTGTCATTTCTAAAGGTGAAGGCTGTTCTGTGTTTTGTTAATGATGACAGCATGACTGAGAAAAAGGAAGGTCTAAAATATTTAACTTTAAGAACATGACAGATTAAATAACCTGTGGGGTCCTAATAATCATCAATCACAATGCAGGAGATGACAAGGTGAAATTTCTAAGATGACATTTTGTCACTTGGGGTAGTCACTTAAACTGACAAAAGCTATACATTCTGCTCTGCAGCTTCCTTGCTCTAATTGGGCCAATTTTACTTTCATGCTATTATTCTGCGCAGCAGAACTGGTGACAAACAAAGAGGCTTTTGTGATCTCAGTCGAATATTTTTCCATGAGCTCAAGAAAATATCTTCTTTGACAAAAAGAAGGAAAATTGTCGCTGTATTTTGCAACTGGCCAGAAGCCCGAGGCTCACGTCTGTCTGGAAAAAGTGTAATCTATATTTTTAGTTCCTGCTTGCTTATCGTGGGATCTTGCAGAAAGAGCCACAAGTCGGGGGAACTATAATCACATTTGTAATTTTTCCTGTTATGTGTTAAAATAGCTTTCCTTAGAATGTGGTGGAGAAAAAAGAGGGCTAAACTTGCATTCTCTCACTCTTCACAATTTTCGCAGTCATTTTTCATTTAGCCTTACTTTCTACTACACACCAGCACTTAATAATTTGCTTTAAGCATATAACATGAAACTTGATTGTGTTTGCACATGCTTCAGTGTAGCTATTGGGAAACCTTCTCCATTTTAGAAACACTAGAAATTTAGCAGAAAAATTATGATCAATAGCTACATGAAGAACAGTAAAGAAGTGGTTCTGTAAGTTGTTAATGCAGTGTGAAACCTTGAAACAACCCATCTGAGGGTGCACTTGATCCCACTATGTCATTGATAAAGATATGAAACAGCAGTGGTCCCAGTATGAACGCCCGGGAGACATCATTCCTCACCAATCTCCATCTGCACATTGAACTAGATTACTAGTTACCAGCTCCTGACTTCAGCAAGAGTTTTTCTGTTGTTAAGAGTTCTCATATGTCATTTCCAGGTACCCTACAGTTAATTTTGCCATCTTGAACTTACAGTCTGCCTCCTTTTCTTACATTAAAGCTGCTTTCCACGAAGTATGCTCATCCCCGGTTTGTGCAGCCCATTGTACATCTGACTAACCTGAGTCACCACTACTGCCTCTCAGGGCATAATTTCTGCTACAACATCTATGCAGACCTCCATCTCTCTATGGCTTTCTCCTAGTCCATCGGCTTCACATTTCTTGTGCTCAGACATGAGACATGAGAGCTGTAGCTCTCATTCTTGTCCATGTCCTAAGTTCTACCATCCCCAAATACCGTTCCTCTGTCTCACAGCCCATTGACACTGCTCCCTGCTCTTTCTCATCAGTCCGTCTGTATGTCATTCCTATTTGTAAGTCCCCTTGTCAGGAGTTAGGGCTGAGCCAGCCACTAAACAACTGACAGATGCTCTCTAACCCCTCTCCCCCCTCAAAAGGGAAAGGAAAAGGGAATAAGGCAGAGAGACTTGTGCATTAGAAGAGAAAACTAAAACATCTTTAATAAATAATAATGGCACTAATAAGGAAATAATGAAAACAATATGTACAAATACATATACAAGCCCAATATTTAACTCAACATCCCTCTCCCACCAAGAGCAATCATCACTGATGCTACAGAGCAGGCAGTACCAGGGAAGTTCCAGGCTCAGCAGCAGAGCGGAAACAGGTACAGGAACTGGATTCAGGAACTCAGGATTGGGATCAAAGGTGAAATCACCCACAGATGCTGGCCACTGAAGAAGTGCAAGAGCAAGAGAGCTTAACCCCCACGATTCCTCAGCTTTATACCGAATCAGACATACATGGAATGGAATACTTTTGTTGGTCAGGTTTGGGTCACTCATCCTGTCTATTTCTCCCTGGAGGTGCAATTTTTTACGTCCGCTCAACCCTTTTACTTCCTGGCACCTACCAACATGTCACACAAAATTTAGCAGTGACCTTGGTCGCTATAGGAGCAAGTATAAGCAAGAGTCTTCCTGCATACCAGTCCTTCATAGTAACTATAAACATCAGGTGTTACCAGTTTAGTAGCAGACACTGTCTGCAAAAACATGGTTTTAACTTCAGAAAGTGCAGCCTCTTAGAACAGACTGAGCTGAAAAGTAAAATCATTGAACAGAATTGGTTCTGTTTAGTTCAAACTGGGATGCTCCTGTATCTTCCTATTGTAGCTTCACCTCTCCTTCTTCCAAGGCTCCTTACCTCTCTTCCAAGGTAGGCTGAGAGCCTCATGAGGTTTATCTATCTCCTTCTCTTAGGCTGACATCCTTTCATTCTCTCTCAGGAGCAGAGAAGTGCCAAAGCAACCTGAGCAGCAAAGTTTTTCCTCCCAACTTCATTGCCTGTACTGGCCTTCTACAGAAAAGCCACAACAAGCTATTGAAACCTGAAATGAAGGATGTCATTCTTATGGGATAAGCTCTGGTCTCAGCTGAAAAACCCTGTGATTTGTAACAATTTTTTTTTGTTGGTAAATGCCACTCACTGCAAAAGAAGTGCATTAATAACGTTCAGACTTTTTAGTGGTAAAGTAAATTAAAATCCCAACATATATTTCATAGCAAGAAAGGGATGTGGAAAACTGCCTAAAGCAGGGCACAAACAAATTTAAGCTCATTAAAGAACTACAAGAAACTTTTAATTCTGAAATTGCAATAATTTTCATAATCATAGATACACTATGGACCCGCACCAAAGGCTGATAATAAGGATATATACTCTAGTGGCACAAGAACTCAAAATGCATGATTAAGAAACAAAATGTATTATTGAAGGAGTCTGCCTCTAGTAGCATACATTGCAGCAAAAATTCTTCCAGGAGATGACAGGACTTAGGAAAAGGTCTTAAACGGGACTGACACAATGCTAATTATTTGGCAGCGCATAATGTCTTTATTTAGAACAATAAAGTATATGTATATAATGTAAATTCCAAATTTGAACTGGTATAAAAAAGGATTTGGGAAAACATCTATCTTTTATAGGACACATATATACATACACATCACATTTTATAAACTTTGTTGATTACCTTCAGTCAGAATGTAGCTATGCAAGACTGTGCTGACATTTACATTGCAATAAAGGAATTTGCCCATGATACAACCAGCAAATGTCTGTGTCTCTATCACTAAAGAGTCTGAAGTTTCCGCGTTCCATCAATTTGATAACATAATAGCAACATGCCACCATTACTGCAGATCTGCATTTAATAGACGTCAGATTCCTGAATTGAAAAATGTTGGATAATTCTTAAATGTAAACCTAACTCAAAATATCTGTATTTTATATATACAGTTAGCTTTTCAATTTAGTAGTTGTACTGTGTGTACTGAACAGTTTCAGCATATTACAAAGAGAGAACAGAGAAAACAGAGCTGGTGGAGATCAGCATCTAAGAAATGTGCAGGTTGTACACATACTCCATAGTATATCACTTATAAGCTTACTTATAAAATGACCTTGTGACAAAATGAGTACCGTCAATTTATTCAAGTAAACACGCATCTAAAGTAGCACATTGAGTTACTCAACATATCACTATCTGCTTTTAATTCTCACAAGGCCACTATTAATTGCATGCAAAGTTCAACTACTTCAAAGGAAACTTAAAAATGTTAGTTTCTCACAAAACACAGATATTTGAAACAAATTTGGTTGACTTTCATATAAAAAATACAACACTTGCTTTTCCCCAATTTCATTGTAAAATGAAGGGCATTCATTTTATAACTGTGTTAATGTGTGAGATTTCTCTACCCAAAAAAGAAGACCAAATAACCGATCACTTTTCTGAAGTTAAATAGCTTGCAACTGGAAAAAGAAGCAATTAAAGGACTATTTCTGCCATCCCTACTCCCACTGAGCAGTAATCTATTCTATTTCCATTCATTTCAAAGATGACTTGAAAGTCAGTAGTTGTTCAAAATTTCACTACAGTCAAAGTAAGGGCCTCCTCAGCGGGCATACAGATTGAGCAGAGAAACTTTCAAATAATTTTGCAAACACTTTTCCAAGTTCTATGCCCTCCACTGTATCCACTAGAAGTGTCTAGAAGTGTCCTTTTGCTTTGCAAAATGATTGAGAAGACCCAATGTTTTGTTCAGGTCTCTCAAAAGCAGGTGTAGAAAACAGGAAAACCATGAGCTTCAACAACAGTTCTGCTACTCCATGTGTCGTACTACTTCAATGCATATTCAAAGAGCAACATTTGTGATGTCAAGTTGGAACTTTTGTACACGAATTCCTTTCTATTCTCATGTAGCCTTAAACTTGCCTTGGTCCCTGGAAGACATTAAAGTATCTGACATTATTTGAAAGTATTTTAGCTACTGTTTTAAGATACTACTCTTGGAAGGTGGACATTTTGCAGCAGTCTATCTAGGTTTAATGTATGTTTCAATTTATAACTGATATTTTCTACAGTATTGAACAATAAACCAAAGAGCCTAAAACATATGCATTTTGAATACCAAAGTAAAATTTGAGGCACACTAATGTGTAACATCATTATGTATTTGATTTTATGGAAAAATAACACATTTAGGAAAACTAAAATTCTTATTAAAAAGAACATTAATAAATACAATATTTTTGTTTAACTGAATCTAAGAAAAGTACTGCAAAACTTCAAATGCAAAAGCTGGCTTTGAGAATGTACTGTATAGCAATATGAAGTATTTAAGCTTTCTGTAAAATGTGTAAGGATAATTGCTTCCATTTACTGTGAATATTTTCCTGCTCTGTGAAAACCACTCTGAAGTTATTCTCTGTCTTACCAACAAGGTGCAAATTTTCCATCAATTAGGTCATGCTGACATTTATTTCAGGGTGACTCTTAAAAAAGTTTGAAATACAAAGTCTGAGGGCCTTGTCAGTGAAGCACGGCACACTGTCATATGAAACTGAGCTACAGATGGGGATTTCTGTTGCTTGACTTTTGCAGAGCTAAAATTTGGAATAGACTTGCTTTTTAGAAATGATGAGCTGAGCAACCTTAATTATTTCTTAATAAGTAGTGAGCACTCTAGCACCTTCTGAATATAAATGAAGGCCTAATTCTTAACACTAAGCTTCTTTTGATCTAGTATAAGTTCCTCAGATGATGCCAACTCCAAAGCTCTGCTAATGTTAATGGAAATATGCTAATATATACCAGTTGAGCAGGACTTGAGGATCCTTTTCTGGCACTGAAGAAGTGCAAAAAGGCCTCAGTATAAACAAAAAAAAATTGTTCCACATGATCAAATTCTTGTATCAGTGAATTCACAAGAAATTTTGATATTTATCTCAACAGGGTCAAAAGTCCACACAGATTGGCTACGTGCACACATAAGATCTGCCATCAAACACAATAAAGTTTTGAGATTTTTTCTTCACTGGTAAATATGAAAGACAAATCAGTTTTACCAATAATACACACACACACATGCACGCACACACACACAAATATATTATATGTATGTCATATTCTTTTTATGCATGGTTCTCAGAAAATTCAGCAGATGATTAAAATTTCCACAAGAACTCTTAAAAAATCAAGTAGCTATATGCTTTAAAGAGAACTCCAACATTACGCAAAACATTAAAAAGGGTGGTGGATTTTTTTCTTAAAGTTTTCAAGTTACTTGAACTAAAACACCTGCTGACCTGGTCAGTTTAATGAGAGATGACAGATTGTCATCTAAAGTGAGCCATCTTTACCTTCTGAAGTACAAACCCCTAAATACAGATAATTAACTCATACCCATTATCTGGTAAGAGCCAAAATGAAAAGATGCACAACTACACTTGTAACTTTTACCATGGTATTTTTAGGATTTACTTGAAAATGCATTTCTGTACATCAGTCCTGTACAGCTTCCATGGATGCTATAATAGCAATAGATGCAGAAGACAAGTGGGAAACAAAGTCTTTCTCTCTTCTTTCAAGAGATTTAACTTTAAGAGTGGAGAATGCCAGGATATTAAAGCGTACTAATCACTTAAAACACAAAGCAAACATTAATTACAGCTGATGTAAGCAAAAGCTAAATACATTTTCAGGATCTTTCAGATTTTTTATAGTATGCATTTAAAGACAAGGTATCAATGGTATACATCTTCAGCATTTAAAATGCATTTCATGGATTTGTCTTTATCCTGATGTTCGAACGCAATTCAGACTCTTTACTTTCTCTTCCCTTGGCATGGCTGGAAATTTCACCAGTGCTCACGTACGCAGCAGCTATTCTTAATGCTTTGAAGCTCCATGAGGTGCAGTCACCTTGTGTTTACTTTGTCTTCATCCAGTATTCACTTCTCCTGAACAAAGACCACCAACACTGACGAATTCTTGAGGCTTTCTGGGGAGGGCAACCAGCCACCTGGCACCCGACAGAGACCACATGTTGCTGTATACACAACCCTTGCCAGGCGTAAACACAGCTCCTTATAAGTAAAAGGCTAGAACATGGGTCCATGGCATGACTTTGATTTCAAGTTTTATATACAGTATTGAAGAGTATGTTATCTCTATCCATTTCTGCATGTTCTGCCAGTTCAGAGAACTCCATCTGAAGACACCAAGGTAAGGTAGAGGACACAGAACTTAAATTAAGGATGCAAAGGTATTTATGATATTCAATGATTACACATAGTTGGAGGCATTTGAAAGAAGCTTTCTGTTCAGGACATGTACTTTGTTTTCCAGAGTTTGCTGCAAGTATTGATGCAATTAAAAAATCTCCAAATGCCACACAAGGTAGATATTCACACAAAATATAGTCCTGCTAAGTGCACACTCTTCTTGTCATTGTTCAATTCAGTGTTGGTTTCACAGTAACAAACACAAATTGTCCTCATTTCTGTATCATGTCTATGGAGTCATGGGCAGCAACAACAGATGCAGACTCAGTCTGTCACTCCAGAAGGAATACGAATGTGCTTAAAGCTGCTTCATTTATGAAGCGAACATGGAACTGTTACCTGCCTGAAGAGAAAAAATAGAAATTATAATTTTGCAGATTAGTCTTTTTCCCTGTACTACTAAACAGCAGTGCCTTTCACAGACGTGTAACATATTTTTTCTTATAATTTTGGAAACAGATAAGTTCAATGACACTTGCATAGACATTACTCTATTCTGGGAAAAAAAAAATAATGTTTTAAGGTGTATTTTCCTGGTCCAAGAACACACTACCCTGAAGATGTCATTGATGGCATCTAAGGTGATGAAACAACTCTCACGGCTTTATGGGATTGTTAAGTTTGTGCACTTAGGTATCTGGCAATCTCTGTCAGCAAACACCCCTTTGAAGTCATCTGGACGAGCCAATACCAAACCCAGTTTACATCTCTGGGAAAAATCAAACGCCTTGTCCAATGCAGTGATGATTTCTCTTCTCAGTGAGCAGATGTTAGAACAAAGCAGTTAAGGAGACTGGAAATCTCTCAGGCTGCATCTCACTTGATCACAATGAATGCTTTGGAAGACACCTGTGAGAGACTGCTACAGAATGGACTGCAAAACCTGGATTGCCTGTTATACTCTTAATGCTGCTCTTTCCACTCACAATAAAAAATGAAACATTCAGCATTGCCTGAATCTTCCAGATCCTTGCCAGAGATGCTGTGGGTTAAGTACAGCACAACTCCTGTGTTAAGAAGCCCCTTGCCAGAGACGTGCCCCGTTCTGCAGAGGACAGCTGGGAGAGAGAAAGCTCACTCACCTTTGCTGCTCACGCCTACATACTAATGCAACAATGATGTGTCTGATAAGGCTACAAGGACTACAAACTGTGCTGAGTAAGCAACAACTCACAGAAGCTCAGCTCTGCTTGGCCTGTTCTCCTACACTCACCTGCTAGTTCAATGATTTTGTTTTTTGGTCATGCTGCTTTGAAACAGCTGTAGGACAACAGTTGGAGACTTCTCCATATCATCTGCCAAATCAAAAAGGGGAAGCAGTAGCCTTCCCTAATTTTGGAATTCCAGCATATTTCATTTTGTAACATTCAGGTTAAAAGTCAAATGTGTAAATTAATGATATAGGATTAAATACATTAGCTCCTAAAGATCTTAGGTACAAATGAAGCCTACTGATAACAAGTTTTATTTTATATTTTCCCCAAATGGACTCTGAATCACTTTATATCTCAGCAGCCAGAAATTATTAAGCCTATGGTAAGACACTCTCAGCTGTAACAACTTACCAGTACATGAAATAGTAACAGTGTTGAGGGAGAAAAAGCAACAGCTACACTTGTAGATGTTCCTTTTCTTTTTGCTGCAACATACTACAAAAAAAAAAAAGAAAGGAAAAAAAAGTACTTCATTACTACAATGCTACTGTTTCAAGGAAATAGAACGGAAAGGTTTATGTTAGTTACAATAAAAAGGAACCCAAAGTAAGAGAATTTATGTTTGCTATTAGGTCTTCCTAGTTACAGCTGAATATTACAAATTTCTCAATGTGAGGAGGAAGAAAAAAAAAATCCTATATTTAAGAAGGCATCTGATGGAGAATGTATTCAGTTTAAATTTCATGTTAAGGCCCTATCCTGCATTTAACTAATTGTTTCCTCTTTCTTCTTTTCTTCCTATAAAGCAATGTTTTTTAATTTCTGTGAAGTTAAAAGGAAGATGCATGTTCCATTTGGTGAGTTTTAATCCCTATGAGGATAAGGTGAGGGATGAGTTATTTGTAGCAACCAATATACTTGGTGAATACACCCTCTTTCATTCTATGCACTCTACACAAAGAAAATCTGTTTTAAGAATATATTATTGAATCTTATATGAAAATTTCAGCTCCTGTGATCAAACTGCTAGATCAGAATCTTGCCTACTTCTGCCTTCAAGAGTGAGCAGCACCAGGCATTTCACATTGTGTGAGAAGCCTATAGGGTATGACATATCCTTCTGCCATCTGCATCAGATCTTTCCCTTAATACCTCATAGTTAAAATTTGACCAAGCACCCCAAAATATGAGCTTAACTAATACTCTCAAAATGCTTTAGTGTGAATGTTCTAACTTAAAATAACCCTAACTCCTTTTCTGAATTTTATAGACTTCTTTGCCCAAGTCGTGTCCAAGCAACTTTGAATAACTTTAACTGTTATGTCTACTGTACATTTAATTGACTGAGTTACAAAGATTTTTTTCTGCCTAAAAACTTATAAAGGAGTGTTTAAGTATGAATAGAGCCATGAATCACTTCAGGACAACCTTAGAAAGTTATTAGGATTTGAATGAATTCTCATTAGCTGTTTGAAAAAACAAAATAAAACAAAACAAACCAGAAAACATAGATGCTTATATGCATATACCCTGGGGAATGTAAAAAAGTGAAAGAACTTAACAAATGTTAGTGGAAAAGTATTTAGAAGAATTTAGGAGCACGGACAGGAAGATGTTTTTTTCTGTTTATTTACAATGTATAATTCCCATTTCTGAAACATCTGTGTTGAACAGTTCCAACACTAATTCTCTTTTTTGTCATTTGTAAAGAATTTTCCCTGTCCTGCACTTCAAAGTTTCGGATTTTTCAAATTTTTTTTCAATTTTTAAAAGTCTTATTTTGTAACAGAAGTGAATTCTTTGGAATATAATGTATCTATTTATTTATTCTGTATCAACCTATGTTCACATTGCACAGTAAATACCAAAATCCACTTTTTTTTTGTTGCTTTCCCTATGGGTCTCAGCTATCCTTTCTCACAGTAAAGATTAAGGACAGATAAAGTAAGGGTAATGTCCCCTTAAAACAATTTTGTACGTGGAAATTTCTTCCGTACTTCTGCCTCTATAGCAAGACTTTTGTCTGGTTTTTTGTGTGTTTGTCTTAGAGACAGAGAAACCTTCAGGAAGCAGCTCTCAAAGATAAACTTATACTTGTATATAGGTATATAATGTGAACCAATATACCTTATCTCATTTTCCTCTTGACAGTCATGACACTGCGTAGTTTCATCACTTTCTGGTCTGGATTTGGGATGTATTTTCTAGGAACAAAATGCATTAAATATTAATATCCTAAAGCTTACTTTAACAACTCCCTAAACAATTGTTGTGTATTTCAGTTTGCTTCAGATTTTCAATATCTAAATCATCTTGCAAAATGTAGGACAAATCTTGTCATCTAATATACCAGTATAATTTCACTATCAAAGCCTTCGTATTGCAGCCAGGGGCACAAGGGGCAAAAGCAAAAGAATCCCCTTCTCCAGATATAATAGGAGAACTAGGAAATCGGGAGAATCTTATTTTTTAAATTTCCAATTAGACAGTTATCATTCTGATAAGACAGGATTTGTACTTCGGTGGTGGAATTCAAGAATCCGACAACGTAGATTTATATTTGCATGTCACACAGTTCAGTGAAGCTTACAACAGACATCTCTAGCTTTGAAATGCAGAATGGTTCTGTTTTTTCCACCTCCCATAGCTACAAAATGTGGTATCACTATGTACACAATTAAACATAGTATTTCTTACCTTCCAGTATATGGCTCCCAAAACAAAGCCAAGAAGAAGAGACAGCAATGATGTCAGTGCTATGCTGATCCCTTGCAGGCTGGAGCTGCTAATGAAGCCAAGCGCCTCTTCTGTAATTACAGATTCTCGTTAGTGAAGACAGATTTATAGTAGAAAACTATCTTCAGGGCAACTCTATTAGCAAGAGAACTTTTATACACCACCTACATAACAGCATCTTAAATAGCAGAACAGAAACTTCTAAGCACTGTGTACATGAGGTGTACTTCATACAAAATCTCACAGGAAATTTTTGACCACAAAGATTCTCCTCCCATTCTCCTCCCATTTCTGAAGGAGCTGTGTTGAATAATTCCAACACTAGTTCCGTTTCTTTTGTGTCATTTGTAAAGAATTTTCCCTTTCCCAGACTTCAAAGTTTTGGGTTTATCAATTTTTAAAGGTCTTTGTAACACAAATAAATTCTTTAGAAGAGAATATATCTGTGATTTTGTGCATTTGCTTGAGTTCCATAAGAAACACACCACTGACTTTCAATAGACGCTTTGTCTGGCCGCCAATGAACAATAAACACGAGGCTTCTTGAGAGAGGTTAATTTAACAAAGTAAGTCTAACTTCACTTCCGATGTCTGGAAAGGTCCCACTGACTTCAGTAAGATCAAACCCTTGTACCTTGAAGTCTAGCTGTGTATTATTTTGTTGTAATCACATTTTTATGTTTTGTACAAAAGCGTCCCAATCCCAGTCTTCTATGTAAAGAAACAATTCCATTCCCCTCACAGAGAGCTATATGTATGCTGAGACTAAAATGTGGCCCTTCATTTATTTAATCAAGAGCAGGATGCAAAAAGTCCTACAGAGTCACCCTGGGATCCACCTTCTGAAATGCAAAGTGAGCCACAGGAAACTGCTAGTTTAGACACCATCCACCCAGTTTTAGTTCATTTCAAGGTTTCGTGTCTGCAGCTCGAACGGTGGAGGTATTGCCAGATTACAAGAAAAGAACCAAACTGCAAGCCCTGGAAAATTGTAGGTGATTAGATAGAGAGGTGAAAATGGATTGTAGCACTAGAAATTTGTGATGTTCATGCAAACAGTAAATGTCTAACTATGTAGGGTGTGATATACTTGTCCAAGCGATGTGCATTTAGTACATTATTAAACAGCTTCTGAGAAAACCCTTTAGTTTAGGAAGGAGCATTCCCATAACTGGGTGGAAACTCATTTTCTCTGAGATTTTCTGATTGATATTTTGCAAGCTTTTACACAAATGTTCTTTTTATCTCTGAAATTCAGCAGTGTTTTCTAGAGTCACACTGACAGAACTAAAAAGTAAGAAAACAAAAAGTGTAATTTATGTACTACACATATCTCTGTAACACATACACTGTTTAAAAACTCTAGTTTCTGACTATAGTGGCTTTAATTTCACTTGCATCTGGTAGACTCAGCAGACTAAAAGGAAACCTGGGTCAAGCAGAACCGATGCTAGGCTACTGTGAAAGACATCTGTCTACAGAGGAGAAGAGAAAGACAGCATACAGAGTCTACAGAGGGGAACATCAGCTGAAAAAGAGAGGCTATCAATTAGTCTGCTCGGACATTAGAATCAGGAGCAGAAATTAACTGGAGAGACATATCTTTTCACAATCCTAATCCACCACAGATTGTGTATAAAGAAGTTTTGCTTGCAGAACTGACCTTCAAGAAAACAGGACAAACTCAAGTTGGGAAGGGTCTGCCTGAACTTCACAAAAAAAAACCCCAAAACAACCAAACCCCTGTTTATCTGAGAAGAAAATTTCTATACTGATCTTGTGCTCTAGTCAAGAATAATGCAGCAATGGTACGTCTAATACCATTAGCCATTACTTCCAGTGAAATACTGCTGAGTTATGCATCGGAATTGTGTAAATCCTATGGGGATGGTCAGGTTTTCTAAATTCTGCCCCATAAACTTCAGAAAAAAATTGAAAGGTGAAAAAAAAATTAACAAAGGAAAAATTCTTCATGTCATATAGATAATTTATTTGATAACATGTTATGGTAGAGTGTATAACCTCACAAGCACTCTGACTATTCTGCAAAGCTGGGCAACGTGTTATGGCAAACACGCACTTCCAGGTTTTTCAGTGATAGTATAGTACCCTTACTTTTACCATTACTTTTTACAAACTTCAGTGAGTCTTAGACAAAAAGAGCTCCCTTTACAAAGAGGAATCTAAAAGTGGAAAAATCCAATTTCAGAGAAGATATCCCCAATGTAAACGCTTTTTCCAGCATCTGTGGAAACTAAAGGAATTCATGATTAGCTTTCCATGTGGGGCCCTGAAACCTGGGGACAAAGCTTAAATACAGTCAAATTGAGACACCTACCCCCGTCTACCTTGGAAAAATAACAACAGATTTTATTTTTCATAACTTAAATTAATTTGAAAGGTAAGTAACCCACAACTACCTTTAAAAGCAAATAACAACGGATTCTTTAATTTCACTTTCATGTCCAGAAAAAAAGTCTCTTGAAAGATTTGGAGAGAATGAAATGAGTCATGGCAGGTTTCTTCACATGCCTTTTATTTATAGTAACATCTAAATCAGAACTTTGGTGAATTTTCAATCTGGAGAACCTCCCAGGGACCTGCATCCTAATGAAGAAAAGGGAGATAAGGAAAGCAAGCTGGCTGCCAATAGGCTTTTACTCCTTCCACAGGGATCCTCTCCTCTGTTAGAGACTTTAGAGCTGTACTTAGAAAGATTCCCACTCCCCACAGTTTTAAAGGCAGAGTAGGCGAAGGAACAGGAGGAACCAGGTGTATTAGTAACTTTGTGAACTCCTTGGGCAACGCCAGAGGAACTGCTGGTTTTGCAGTATCTCATTCACCTAAAATAGTCTATACAGCAAGGTGCAAAAGAGGAGTGGAAGCAGGCCAGCATCTCTCAGAGTTCTCACTCTGCACCTTATGGAAGAAACCCTTAGGAAGTGAGCTCATCTGATGTACATTTATATGTAATCTTCCTGGACATTGGGATATTAAGCTGTGAACAAAATATATTTACATTAAAAGCCACCCAGCTACACAATGAAGTTATTGAGCTGCTCTCCACCTTGAGCCATGTGTGTAGGTTTAGCAATCAATTATGATTCAAAGCACTGGCTTGGGTTTTTTGCCATACATATCTTAAAGGAATTTTCAGTTTACTTATGCTCAGCTCCAACACAATTACCACAAGATCTTATCTATAAAAATGCAGAGCAGCTCTCACCTGTTCATTAGGGTTTTCCATTAAATATAAAGTTGGAACAAAAGAACAAAGGCACAGAAGGCAACACCAATTGCATTAAGCCATGGGTGAACATTTTCAAATTATGCAATTACTGAATTAAACTACAGTATTCTTTGTTTAATTATAAAAGTAGACCTTCCTAAAAACAGTTACAGAGATCTCTATGCTTACATGTGCTTTGAGCTGTTCAGTACAGAATAATGAAGCTAAATTATTGTGAGGCAAAGACTGAAGAACACTGAACTTTCCATGAAAATATAAATAATAGTGCAGGACTAAATTGCGTCAGAAGTGTTAGTAACAGTTGGTAAGTTCAAGCTTTAATCAGAGAAACATGAGATTCATCTGATGGGGGAGAAAAACAAATAAGACTACTATTTATTGTTTGGTGTAAACACTGAAATAAGAGATCAGAACTGAAGACTTCTTATTCTAACAGTTGTTCTTTACACAGGAACCATCTCGTCTGAATTTTCTAGACTACACATGGTATAATGATCCAGAGAAATATCAATGAGACTGGGACTTTATCTAGTTAATCTGAATTCAAATTGGACTACAAAAGAGAAGAAAACAAAACAGCCTAAATAAATTGGGGCTTGGGGTGGTGGTATTTTGAGAATTTTGTCAGGGAAGATGTGGAGTGGGAACACGTTACAGATCTATATTCAACATTACAAGGATGAAACCAGCCCTATTGCCATGTTTTTTTTAAAAAAAGATAGAATGGAGTAATTGCTCCATTTTACACTTATTCAAGGTAGGACTTCTGGTGTATGTTTAGCCAAAATTCTACTCTATTATACCAGTTAATTTTATTGTTGTGTAATAATGAAGTCACGAAATATGACTCAAAAAATGTAGCAACAACATGAAAAAGATGTAATTTAGCTGATTTATATTATCTACAATATTTATGATAATTATTTCACAAATGATTTTATTAGGTGATGCACTTGAGGTTTATCTAAGTTGAATTTTGAACTAAGCAGTTCAAATCATCTGACTACACAGACTTTATTAACAGATTCAAAATTTATTATTAATCTGGAGGGGTTCTTTGCAAACTGAATGGTCTAGAAATGGTCTAGAAATCATTAATTTTAAATGGTCTAATTTAAAACCGTTTCAAATTAAAGAGGGTCACTAAAAAAATAATATTGCAGTAGTTTGTGTCTGGAGATTTTTTTTCAGGATTCCTCTCTTCTCCAAGTGTTTTCCTTTTTGAAATGTGAATCCAACAGTGCTGTTCTGTGAACAGTACTGAAGCCAACAGACAGGGACCTTGTGCTGGGGATTCTTCACATGGGAAGTGATAACATTTATTCATTGTTGTTCCTTCCAAAGAAGGTAGGGAAAACTTACTCAGCAATAAAGCCAAGACAAAACTAAAATCAGTGCTGAAGACCACTTCGAGGGAGTAAAACAGAGATGCCAATAACGACACCAAAAGTCCCTCTCTGCAAAAGACTCCAAACAGACGACTCAAGTGTAACCAGTCAACATACAATGTTCAAGTTAATGTAATTTAATCTGATTACAAGTTCAAACCACCCCGAGCCCCAGACATGCAGTCCTCATGTCATTTCTACATAAGGCTGTTAACTGATATCCAATTTTCCAATAAATTGCTTAAGAGAATGATTATCAGTTAAAACACACCTGTACAGCATATGGCCAGTCAAGCAATTTCCTTGACTTACTACATTATTTTAATTAGGCTTTTTTTTCTCCTTGATTATCAGTCCAGCTATGAAACAAGATTAATAAACCTGCTTCTGTACTCCCCTGCACAGTACAGATGCAGGTGCCACATTGATGCCCTGCTGCCCAGCATCCCCCCTGTTACTGTACTGGGTCAAACTCCTTTTATCTGAACTGCTCCTGTAATCTATCTGTCTTTCTTTTGGCTCCTCAATCCGTTCCTGTTGCTTCAGGCTGCAGCTGAATATTCTTCCTCTAGCAACGGCAGCAAAAATTATCACATGTTGAGACCTGAACATTTATGGCAGTGAGACTTCTCTTTTCCAGAGAGGCAGGCTGGCAGCCAGGAGGCAAAGGTGGATTTTGTTCCAGCCTTCTCAGAGGGTTCTGAGGAATGATGACTTAAGAACTTCTCTTAATTAGAAAGCAATCAGGGAGGGCTTCAAATCTGACAGAAGCTGTGAGCCAATTAAGAGGTAGCATGAATGGCGATAATACTCCAGAGAATAACTAGATCACACATTCCAAGAGAAGCAGCAGTAGAAGAGACGCAATCTCAGTGGTATCTGTCCCACTGTCAGGAGCTACATTTGTGCCCCCAAGTCTACATCAGACTGCTTCCTTGCCTATGTTTTCTTAAGCTCACGGAGTACCAGTCGCACACTTCCTCATCATACATTTAGATAACACGGACGCTTGTGAAATGAAAGGGGGAAATTGTAATAGAGATACACATTGTCATCCTGTTTTGTCTGGGAAACAGGAACAAGGGAAACAACAATATGGTTAAGCTTTAATCAGCATTTTGGGAACCTCTAAGGAAAATCCCCTTCTTTTGTTCACATGGAAAGTTCCAGAGAGTATTCACCTTGTTATACATGATGTCACTAAAAGTCCCTAAAATTTTGCTGCTTCTCTTCACCCCTAAAATTTTGCTGTTTCTATTCACCTCAGATTCCTATACGTCATGCTGGTTAATGTTGAGGCTCTTAAAGCAACAATGTTGGGCTCTCTTATCTATCAGTGACTGGTTATGTAATACATTTACCAAGACAGATGAAAAAAAAGAGATGGCCATGCCAGAGAGAAGATTACAGGCTGCTAAAGGTGTAGTGACTTTGTCCTTGACCTTATGCAAAAGAATGCCAACTGTGGAGCTGGCCCTACTGTGACTACAGCAAGCAAACATGGGGACTGTCTTCAAATTGGTGTCAAGCTTGGGACTCACATTACTCTCAAAAAGCAATGTAAAGGCAACCTCTCTGTCCACATGAGGACCCTGGGCCTGATTTAGGACAGCTGTTCTGTTCGTTTGGAGCAACTTTCTTTTCTGAGAGTTAAAACGAGGTGTCTTGGGACAGCCAAGTTTGCTGAGCCTGTATGATTAGTGAGACCTCATGACAGCCAAAATGAAGAGACATGTCCTCTCCAAGTTGTAGAGAGCCGTCACATCATTGTAACTTGATAGTATCTCTAAACTTTGATTGGCCTAGTTCATTGCATTTTGATACGACAGCTGAGAAACACATAGTACACCATCCGGCAAGAGTAACTTCCCATTAATTTGCACAATTAATGACACTCCTTTCCTCTGAGCTCTCGTAACAACCAGCTACCAGAACAAAATGGCGACACATATATTAATTCAGTCACTTGTACTTACTGTTACTGCTAGTGTTACTGCCAATGCTGTCATTCCTAAGGGAGCTGGCAGCAACAGGAGGAAACACAAATGTTTTTGTGACAGCGACTCTGGAATCTAAATAGAAAATCAGTGTGTCAGCATTATGTAACTTAAAATACAGTTCTCTCTAGATATGATGATGGGCTATAGGGCTACTCTGATGTGGCTATAGCACCGTCTTAAAACTCTGGCTACAGGGCTGTTTATGAAGTGGATTAAGCCAAAAAAGGCAGTCTTATTAAGAGGCAGATATGTCTACACACTGAGCTGCTGCTGAATAGCTACACTGGAAAAGCAATTGCTTTAAACAAGTTCTTAGGTTATGGCAGTGATCTGCTTCTAGTTACTACTGGTGTAACTGTGCAACTGGATATGTTGCCCTAATTAAAAAGCTAACAGGTGTCACTAAAGAGAGTAAAAGAAAAGAGAATATAAACCTTCCATTTACTGGAAGGATGAGAAGGAGCTGCAGGAGCCTGACTTGAGCTTGTTAAAAATTTTTTTATGAAGTAAACATGGCCCTTTTCAGGAGGAGTGGGATGAATATGGAGGTGACTTCAGGCTGCTGCAACTTACAACTTGTTCTAGCTTCTTATCCCTTCAGCAGTGCAATCTTACGCTCCTTTACTGCCTTATAAAATTTAAAAGAGCTTTAATAGAAGATAGGAAGAACAATGTAAAAAGACAATCCAGGACATATTTGGGATGAAAAGAAACAGAGTAGAGTATTGTGAGGTTATTTAGATTATATTAAGGAATGATGTGTCACTAGGAGCAATGACACTAGTATTACTGCCAGACAGAACTCAACTTAGAACAGAAATGTAAGTTTTGGTGTTGGTAGGAATTTTAACTGGCAGTAAAAAGGAGACACAGAAGTACAGCATCATAACCTTAGCATCTCTGAAATCAAAGGAAAATCACCTACTTATATCTACTTAGATTCTGTTCCCCAAAATGAGAGCCATCTTACCATTCTCTGGTGTTTCTACTGTTGAAGGCAGAATGCAGTCATTCTTATCCAACGTGTCTGCAAACTCTTTGTAGACCTCAATGGTATTATTAAAGTGCCTAAAAAAATCCTCAGGAATGAAGTGACCTTCTTCATAAAGGTGACCATTTTCTTTTATAAAATCCTAGGACAAAATATAGAATTCAGCTTGAAAGCAGGTCAAGAGAGATGCTCATTGCAGCACCTCAACAGATGACAAAAATATCCAAAGATGATACAAAATAGTTTAAATTTTTAACCTGCAGAAGACCAGACTTGCTGTGTACCATCTTCATAAAACATACAAGCTCTCTGATTTGAGGATTTCAAATCAGCCTTGCAAATAGAAATAAATTATTAATCTGATGTTAAAAGATTGCCAAGGTATGAAAGGCAGCCTCCCACCCTACACTGAAAATGAAGAGACTTTCTATTTCCCTCATTAAAAAAACCTACCTTGATTTCACATTACGTTGCAATCTTTTTAATCTGGACACAGGAACATAACACAATCATAGCTATTGCCCTAAGAGTACAGGGAACAGAATACAATAGCGGGGATACACTTCTGCACAGAAGCAGGCTGAGATCCCTGATAAATAAGAGATCCCTTAAAAATAAGAGTAGGACTATAAACAAGGAAGTCCAATCATTCTGAGGTCTAACAGACAAATGTACTAGTCAGACTAAACAGTAAGGCTAAGGGCCATGTTAAGATCATTTTTTTCATTTTTACCTGACTCCGGCTTTTGTAGAACTGTTTCTTATGCCAGCAGGTTGAACCTGGCCTGGGGTTACCCTGTACTCCCAAGAAGGAGGACAGTGGTAATAATACAGTTTGAATAAGTACTAAGGAAAACTTCCTAGTTTTGGCTCCAAAATTATTTTATGTTTAATGCTGAAAGTACTAGGCCTAAGATTACTCTTCTCTAAAGAATTACAGGATATTTACTTCTTCATTCTAAGAAATAAAACTCCTGTTATCCAACCACAGCCCAGCTGAGTGTTTTGAATCATCAGGACAGGAATAGGAAAAAAAAAAAAAAAAAGAGAAAAAGAGATACATTGAAGATTGGATAGAATTGAGTTTGAAATTGAAAGGTAGGGAGTGTCTAAATACCCTCAGCAGTATAATGTCAATATATGACAAGGTTACAAGATTATGCCACTCTACATGAGACTGAGTGTCTTAGTCCATTTAATTCATTCTGGATGTTAAAAAGGTGCAATTACAACAGCTAAGGCCTTAACTTGACAAAAATAAACATATATGGAAGATTAAATCCTTGCCCCAAAGAATATGATGGATTTTGTCCATTTTTTTTCATGGAGACAAAGCCTTCAACTACAGAACTTATTTTTTAATTACTGCTTAGAGCTGGAGAACGGATCAGAAAGTTAATTTCTTTTCCCCCATCATTTTCACACAAGAGAATCAGATGTCTCTTGAGTATGACTCTTGAAATCCTTCCAGCTGCAGTTGCAATCCAGAAATACATGGAAACAGGCTGATATCCTCTAATCTTTGCTGTGTCTTTGTATAAAAAAGTTCATTAAACCACGGTGAAGCTTTCAGAGCTTTAAACACTGTGATACATACTACGAGTATATTAATAGCTTCAACCAAATTATATTTAAATTTACATTAGGATCACTAGCAAAATTAAAAATTTAAGCTGGATGGACAAGGAAGATTTCTGCCAAACAGACCAGAATGAATTAATTATCTTAAAGATGCCAGTTACATTTTTGACTATTTAAATAACTGTATACAGGTCACTGTATACACTGTAATTCCTTGTAAGTCATTTTACTTTGAAGTAGGAGATAATGACTAGCCAACGTTAGCACAGTGTACTCAGTGCATTTCTAAACAAAGGAGGATTTCACATGTACAGGAATAGAAATGAGAACAAATCTAATGAAGCTTTGGACATTTTTAAACTATTATGGAGTACTGTATCCAGAAAGCTCAAATAAAAATATCTAGCATAAACATAAACTCTGTTTATGATTACCTTATTTTTATCAAAAGCTAGGCATGCCATAAGATCATTAATTATCCTTGTGAGATTATTGATGATTGAATAGTTGCTTAAAACATCAGACATATCTGGTATATCTGAAAATTTCTGGAGAAGATTATGTAGGCTCCTTGAAAATTCAGGCACCATCAAATGCAACCAACAGTGATTAGGCTGTCAGGGGATAAAAAGAAAAACAGAGAGGTAGATTAAATATCAGACTTTTGCAAAAACTGGTTAAGCAGCTCAATGTGCAAAAGTAGATTAGATTGTTCTTTCCAATTTACATTATCTTGAAAGTCTAAATTAAAATCCATCTTCTTCAGTGTGGCCAACTTTCTTTTCAGTCCTTTTGGTAAAGTTTCTATTCTCACTGATACTGACATATTTATGGTTGTCTGTTAAGTGTCATCCCTTCATTAAATTCTTAATGAATGCTAAGCATCAGTCTGTTAAGAATTTGAGCCTTGGGACATACTACTATGAAACCTAGTCCATGCTTTCATTAACCTATTTATTTCTTTTAAAGAACTACTGTTTTAAGACTTTTCTCCAGACTTTCTTTAAACCAATCTCAGTGTTCATTTTATTATTGTTACCTTACATAACTTAGTTAACCCTCAAAATTCTTGATTTACATCTCCTTGGAAGAAGGTTTCTGCAAAAGTTTTACGTGAAATCTATGTATGCTTTTATCCGCCTTTAAACTAGTTAGCTTAGTTAACTCCTTCTCTTCAGCTTTTTCATTAAATGTCACTCCTGAGAACAGTTTTTAGATCTAGAAGTCTTTCTTTTACTGAGTTCTGCACAGTTTACAGTGTTCTGCACAGCCTGTCATGGTATCTGCCACATCTGTGCCACTGACACCTACGCAATCAGTTTGCAGATAAAGTCTGTATAGCTGCTCACATGACTGAAACTTGGTCATTATTCTTGCTGCCTCAGAGGAAGGCATTAACTTCTTTTACTCAGATATACATAACAGTGGACAAGTAAACAAGAAAGCCACCCAGCCTAGGAAAAACCCAATATGGTCAGTGAAAAAAAACAAGTAAAGTATTAGTCACACTGTAACATGTGCCGGGAAATCCCTTCCCAATAACTGCTTAATTTTTAATGGTAAATGTCATGGAAATTTATTCCACATGTGAAGCAATTTTTTCAATAGTTGCAAATGTCTCAGGATCATTAAAGTCTGCCAGATGTAGAGATCTTGGCCCAGCAACCCTGCAGTATCACTAAACCAGTTTCCAATTGCTCCCCATTGGATGGGCATCCACTGAATCCATCCACTCTACCTTCTGCCTTGCAGAAATGTAGAAATGCGTAAATGTTTGGTGATGTATCTGCTTCTACATTTAATGTTATTTTACTCAATTTCTGCAATCAACCTGCATACAGATTCTTTATTCCAAAAAAATGTATCCACTACTACCAATATCATCAGCTGGTGACAAATTACTTTCTTGCTGACATGGGTGCCGTTCTGCCTTGATGCGTAAATGTTTTTGATGAGGAAAAACACACATTGCACTGTCCAAGACTAACCAGACTATTAGGCTTCCAGGTTTAGAGAATACATTATTCAGCTCCACCTGAGTTTTCACACGTGTGTAGAACTCTCTCACACACTGATAACAAGTAGTAAGTCAATATTATCACCTTCTGTAATTATCTAAACAATGACTTAAAAAAGAGCAAAACAAAATGTGCGATGGGTGGCGTTTGCCTTGATTTTTTTCTCCTTCAAGCAAAACAATAGAAAGGGAGAAGCAGAAGCAAATGAATCAGAGAAAGCTTGCTGAAACATACCCTGTTCAAGCAGGATGCGCCATGCCATGAACCACTGCCCTCAGAGTCAGACAACGCATTTTCTGCTACTTTGGTGTAGGAACACAGAGACAGAACTTCTGTGCTTCCCTGAACTGCACATCTGGAAACCCTTTTCCTCTGAGGTTTTGTGGGTGTGCATTCTCTCCTCTGGCAGGGGCTGGCAAAAGTTTCTCACTTCTCCTAGTGAGCATTTGGTGATTCCAGCAGGGAATCTATTTTGTTGCTCCCGTGGTTTAGCATGTGCGTGGGAGTCTCCTCTGACTGAACCACTCTGACCCGCTAAGCTTTAATTTAATTTTCAGTAATATCAAGATGTGCAATTACTTGCTGTCTCAATACCTACCAAGCACAGGGAAGAAACTGATGAAATTCAGAAAAGCCATGTTTGCAAGGAGAAATGGAGGTTTAACTCTGATTTTTTGTGTAAACTTTGACCAAGATCTACATTTTAGGGCAATCGCAAACTTAAATTCACTTGTACTTCCAGGTAGTTCTCACTAACTTTTTTTTCTACATCTACCTAAAAGTTTGAAGTTTTTCTCCTCTTTCGAGTTCAGCCCCTACTGCTGTCATCTTTGCCTTTTAACCTTCAGACTACACAGTGCACTCTATGCGAGACTACTTTTACAGCCACTCAGATGCCTTGAGCTAGTGCATAATGCAACAACCCTATGTTTAATGGATCGAGTCAGTCTGTTCTTGTTACATGCACTACACTGGCTTCCCATCTGCTTTGCCTTCTCCCCGCCTTCTTACCTTTAGTCATCTGTATTTCAGATTTGCTACCTCGGGTACATTTCCCACTTTATGTATGCACCGAAGACTGAAATCTATCAAAAAAAATTGCAGGGCACTGTTTCAGTCCTGTCAGAGCTGAATGCAGGGCATTTGCCTTATGCAAAGCCGTCCACCTTGCAGGGACCTCACAGAACCCTGAGCAAAACCTACTTCTTCAGCCAGCCTTTGCTGTGGTGTGCATAACACAACCTGAAATCGCCAGAGAGGAATCTGGCAAAGTGGGATGTGAATACCGCTGGAATACTTCCTCCTGCAAAGGCAGACAGCCAAGAGCTGCACCTTCCATCATCATGACTGAAAGTGGTGGACAAAAAAAAAGCAATATGGAAATCCCAGCTCTGAACTTTTCTTCCTATTTATTTCTTGGCCACTTGTCATAACTGTAAAATGGATCGAAGGTTCTGGATATGATGCAGCAAGACAACACGCCTTTAGACTACAGAAAAGAAACCACGTACTGGCAGCCAAAACTGAACTTCAGAGTGATGTAAGAGTTAAGCGGTGAGAACAACCAGAACTCATTGCTCAAGCAGGCTCCCTGACCTTCTTCATCTGCAGTGCCAACCTTCCCAGGAGCGTAGTGGAGGGAACAGCCCCCAACCAGCCTGGCTCTCAACCAGCAGCTATCGCGCTCATCCCAGAGCCTGGGGAGCAGCGCTCAGCTACGGCTATCCTCCACAGATGTGAATCTCATCACAGCAGGCACCAAAACCTTTGAATTTCAAAAAGCAAATCAGCCAGGGGATGGTGGCAATCAGTCTTAGTTCGTTTTTCTCCAGATATTGTTTGGGGCTTTTTTCAGAAATGAATTTTTTTCCATTAGTTTTAATTATACAAGATCTAGTACCTATAGCATCTATCAACTTCTATAGCATCTGTTCTGCAGAGTTTTTCTGTCTAAAGAATCAAGGTTAAACTGACTTTTCTAAAGTATTCTTAAGTTTTAGTAAAAACCTTCCAACAAAACTCCCAAGAGCACTGCCAGATCTGCCACAATACCTTGTAATCTTGCAGCTCAGGGCCTTTTGCTATCCTGCAACCTCCTTTTCCTCTGGCCATCTTCTTGTTACTTAGGACTGAGAGAATGTTACTTCTGGCATTGTTCTCCAATATCAATATGGAATATTGTTAGATTTGCTACAAGCTTGTAGGATAGGATGCGTTTTCATATTTGTATTGCACGCAAAGTGGGTTTTCATTATAACTTTGTACACACAATCCCAGGTTCTTACATCTACCAGATAATTTCGATCTACTCCTGTATGTGCACAAAGATACATTCTTAAGATAGGAACAATACTGTTCCGTTAAACTGACAAATTAGTCCTTTACTTACTTTTTTCTTTCCTTAAAACAACACAGTATAGCATTGAGCATAACTTTTACTTTCACCTTGTTTCCTTCTCTCCTTTTTCCTGCATTGTATGCAACAACCAAGGGAGCATTTTTAATTTATCGTTTTTTTAAACATTTTTATTAAGGAATAATGACAAAAAATATTTAGTAGAATAAGAAATAAGGTCATATGAAGAAGGTTTTACTATAAAATGTTTTAAAGTTTCAAAGAAGATAGATGATGCTTATTTGAAAGTATCACTATGCATTAACTATAGAATTATATAGACAGATAATACAAAGCATGTCTGAATTAAATAATGTCCTCACTTTCTACTGATTTGTTTAGCTACTGAAATTAGCATTTGCTGAACTTAAGGTTCTCTTTATTGGCTACTCAGTATTTTTTGTGCTGAAATGAGGACATTCTACTGTATATTCCAAACTACAATTAGAAAGAAACTACTTCTTTAAGACAGCAAGAAATTTCTATTCACATGATGAAATAATCCCATAATTTGATTTTTCCCAGAAAATATGTTTAAAGATTTAATATTAATAAACATTTTTCTAAGATTTCTATAATTAAAAAGGTTTGAAGTGACTGAAGGAGTCTCCCTACATTTCTTTTAAATGAACACTTGTGAAGTATATGACAAGTGAAATAACCATTATTTAATTGTAACTTACTAAGGCATAGGACTAGGTACAAAATGTTATGGCCATCACTGGTTCCACTGAGCTACTTTACTGAAATTAACTTGAAGTGTTTGTACATACCAGACTATCCATCTTCGGGACATATTTAAGAGTTATCATATAATCATTTGGGAGATTTCCAACCTACAATAAACAGATAATAGAAATGTTATTACTGACTACAAAAATTAATTCCATCACTGTATTCAACAAAATCTCTCAAACATTCAGCACACATTTTCAGTGACCTACCAGGTGCAAAAGCTTACCTACTCAGCTTCCTGTGGAACTGCTTCTGACTCTTAATTTGCTCACAGGTGACGCATCTTTCCACATCTCTGTAACATTCCCAGGACCAACCTGATCATGTTCAATGCTACCACTTCCCAGACGAATTAAAATCAGTAATGTGGTGAGGAGAAGTGACCTGAGGTTATTCATTAGTGCATTTGCATCTTTCAATGGCATGTCTTGAAGTGTTTACGTGACTATTTCTATGTAACCCCAACCACTCCAAACAGCAGAGGACATAGTATACTCCATGCATTTTTCCTTCAAATAAAGGAAGTGTTCAAGGCCAGGTTGGATGGAACTCTGAGCAACCTTATCTAGTGGAAGGTGTCCCTGCCCATGGCAGGAGGGTTGGAACTAGATGGTATTAAGGTCCCTTTCAATATAAACCATTCTATGATTCCACAATCTAAACCTAAAGAAATATTTGCTTCCCTTGTGCTTAGTTATGTACCAGGCCAGAAAAATACTTGAGCACAACTTTAACTTTGAAACTGTGACTCTTACTAATGATGAGCAATATAATCGTATCATAGCAATGTCCCAGGACAAAGAAGAGCTTCCACACACGTAAACCGAGTGTAGCTTTGCAGGTGTGGGTGAGTATGGGGTGTGCTGAAGCACAGACAAAGAGAGGAAGGAAGGTTCTCACTGCATTATACAACGCAACGTGTCACAGATGGGATCCAGCACTTCTGTATGACATGGTTGATCATCTGAGGAATGTGCTAGGTGAGGAGATGAAGAGGAAGACGCTGCCACAGTCTACAATCTCTAGCAGTACTCTTTTCAAAAGGTTTACCAATATCATGACACTTAGTGATATAGCAAAACTATTTTGTTTTCTATTAGTGATTCAGTTGACATTTCTCATCTTGGTTTGAAATCCATTTAGTCAAAAGACAATAAGCACATACATAATTCCTTTAGTGAACCAGAATCTATACTTCGCTCAGCAAAGCATTTCTACTTCTTTAGGTTAAAGATCATTCTATTATGGCTGCTTTTGATTCTGCTGCTATAGCAACCAGAACAGGGATTATATTTTTCCTGTGCAGTTTGTTGTTCAACAAAACAGAATGCTTTATTTGTTAATTAAAATTTAGTTTTGATTTAAAATTTAAACAACAATTTCAAAATATGGTTCAAGAAATGACCAAGGACAATACTTCTGTACAGTCAGTCATTACTGAATTTCAAACATTTTTTTTTATTTAGAATGTGGGCTGAAACATAATTTTTCAGTTCAAGGACATCTAGCTTTCTCCTACAGCTTTAAAAAACAAGTTTTATACAAATAATCCTGGTAAATTCCTTTCCATAGATAATTTTCTTTTTTCTTTTTTTTTCTTTTTTCTTTTTTTCTTTCTTTTTATACTGACACATTCCCAAAGCAGTAGTAGCACAAGTGCCACTAAAATTCTCTATATCAATTTCCATTTACTTGGCATTTTTGGGAGTTGCTTCAAAATGCTATAAACACTGAAAAACATCACAATACATTTTCTCTTTCTTTAGAGCACACAATTTATTCTAAATTCTCATCCACAATCTTTGTACATTTTTCCTTCTTCCAAAAACATCCTGACATCATGACACATTAATCGATAATGCTACTTCTTTTCCAGCTTCCTTTGCGTGCCTAGAGAGGTAGGATTAGCAGCACTTCAAGCAGCAAAGATAGTGAAGATGCTACTGCATGTGCAAAGTTTCCCATACTCACTCTAGAGGGATTCAACACTTAGCAATGTCAGCAAAAGCACTGTTCTTTAAGAAAGGTCACTGGAAGATTAAATTTGTTCCAAATCAATGAACACTACAAGAATTTATATGCATTATGTATACAATCTACTTTCCTGGCATCACAGCCTGTCAAGAACTTTTCATGCACAGTTAAAAAAAATGTAACTGCCCAAGAGCTCTTACAGCTTCTCAAACAAGGCAGAGAATACAGCTCAGCCTCAGATATTTTTCTCCTTGACAGACTGTGAATCAGAAAAGATATTTTTGAATTTACTACTAAAAATGGAGATCACTGGGGGGAGGGTGTCAAACACAGAATATATGCCCTGCCTCAAGACAAAACAACTTGTTAAAGTTTTATTGATTAAACTCAACATGCCAGATACTCTGCTGAGGGTAAATGACGGAGCTCAGTCAAAGCAAGACAGTTATATTTGTGTCTCAGTTGGCCTTCCCAACACACACACAGAAAATTGTGTAGAGTCCTTGATATGTGAAGGGTATGTTTGCACCAGATCTGTGCATTTTGTACTGTCTTGCTCTTCTTACATGAATCTTGAAGTTTTGCTGAAGACTAACCACCAAAACAGCCTTACGTCTGTGCCAGGTAAAATCATGGAACGGATTCTCCTGGCAGCTGTACTAAGGCACATAAAAAATAATCAAGTGGTTGGTGACAGCCAACATGGCTTCACTAGGGGTAAGTCATGCCTGACTAATTTAGTGGCCTTCTGCGACAAAGCTACAGTGCTGGCTGACATGGAAAAAGTAACCGATTTCATTTTCCTGGACTTGTGCAAGGTGTTTGACACCGTCCCTCGTGTCTAAAATGGAGAGACACGGATTTGACA
>NW_009692799.1:0-16848 GCF_000703405.1 Apaloderma vittatum
CTGAGTTTGAGCTCTGGCTGCCTCCTTCTTGCTCGCCTGGGGATGGAAGTGCAGCCAAGCAGGGAGGGGAGCATCCGTAGAGGGGAGAGGAGGGAGACCGGGTACCGGCCTATGGGGAATGGGTCCGTCCACAGCAGTGCTTTGTTTAAATGGGCTGCCTTGGATACTGTCTTAACTTGTGAGCTTGCACTTTAAAAAGACAGCAGAGGGGGAGGGCAAGGGTAGGTCTTGGGCTTTGATGCTCAGCTTACGAACATGCTTTAACTTTGGCTGCTCTTCGTGGGTCTTGAAAAGCTCTTAAAGACATCCTGAAGCGTTTGAAAACCGTCTTATTCTGTCTGAAACAAAGAACATGTGAGACCCTGTAGTTTGATACACAGTTATGCGTAAAAACTGATTAAAGTGTAATTACAAGCCTCAGCAGTGACGGTGACTTTCTTGTGACTTCAGTAGCCCTGAGTTTCACGTAAGACCAAGCTAAGTTTATCTTCCTTGGGCTGACAGTAAGGTCAGGTGTAGTGTGTGTTTTTTGTTAAATCAAAGCTCTCGAACATTTAATTAACAGCAGAAGCCATCTGGCCGCTCTATAGCTTGGTTGACAACTTTGAATCATGGCTAGCCAAGAAAGGTGACTGTGATAATTTCCTGATTAAAAATATTGAATGTATCTTACCCTTTTGTTTCATCCTTTCTGACAGGGTGACTGGATCTCATTAAAGGTTGTGTGGGTGCGTGTTGTGAAAGAAGGAAAATGTGAGATAAGTGAGAGGTGGCTGATCAGGTTAATGTGAGTTTTAGAAAGGTCGAAGTAATTTAATAAGTGCCAAAGGTGTGCAAAGAAAGCCCTGATATTTTTGTTTAGCACCTAGGAGTGCTGCTTGGGTCTTCAGGTGTGGAGCCGGTTTTCTGAAGGGAATGAGTGCCGGCGGGGCACAATGAGGCTGAGAGGCAGCAGTGAGGCTGCCCCCAGTTAGTACCACAAGTGGGATCTTTGAAGTCTTGTGGCTGGGAACACCTGCCTCATATTTGTGACCAGCTAAAATGGGATTTTACTCCAAAACTACTTCCTCAACGGATGATGAGATGTTGTCCTATGGCAGAGAAGCCTAGGTACTTTCTCCATCTCTTTTGAGCAAGAGGTTGCAGCTCTGGTGTATGAGGCGTGTAGGGGGCTGTGTAAGCATCTTGCACAGTGCTGGGTGTGAGGAAATGGGGGTCACACCGATGCTGGGGGCAGCACCCCCAGCTCAGCACTGACACTCCAGCAGCCAGAGAGCAGTCTGGGTAGAAAAGTGTAGGTGGATACAGACTCTTGTGTGCCTCGAAATCTGTGACTTTGCCAACTTTTGCTTGGTGGGATTTGATGGATTACTGAATTTTTTGTTTCATTTGTCTCATGTGACAGTGAGGTTTTTCCCTTCTTATGGACAGAGCTCTAACTTGATGAAAATTCATCAACTGCAGTGGATGGTTCTCTAGTGGCAAACATGATACTGCCATTAAATAAATTACCAATAACCACTCTAGGTAATTTGGTGATAGCCTCTGTGGCACTCTAGCCTAAATGTGAGTCCCCAGTGTCTCAGTACACACCTGCTTTCTTTTGAGATTAGGGTTATCTTTAAAAATTGCACTGGAGAGAAACTAAAACTAGGTTATTGGATTGAAAACTAGATGTGGATTGGCTTTAAGTGGTGGTTTAGTAGGTATCTAAAAAAATCCCATCTCCTTGGGAGAACTAGCAATGGATGCATTTCTTGTATCACAAATTACTTTTGTATGAGATGAGTCTGTTTAATCTCTCACTGTCAGTATCTTGCCTTTTCCTGCTCTGACAGTTTTCTCAGGCTTATAAGCCTCTCGTACATCTTGTGTTCTCAGTTTCTGCAGTCCCCTGTATGTCTAAATAATAGATGCAGGAAGTGAAATGAAAACGACTAAATGAAAAGTCTATTTTGCAAATAAGCCACTGTGAAAAGCTGTCAGAAATGGGCAGCCGATTGTGCTTTTAGTTACTAAAGCATTAGTTTTCAGCTGAGGAGAGTTGCAGATTTTCTTGTGGTGTCAGCACCTATTGTAGTGGTAGGTCACAGAGGAGGAGGTTATTTTTCCCGTGGTGGTTGTTTTTGGTTTTTTTCCCCCTAGTCATTTAGCTAATGGAATTGACTAATGGGCCACAGGAGAAGTTTCAGGCGTCACTACTCGGACTGTCCCATCCATCCAAGTTGGCCTGTGCACTTTAGAAAGGGAAGAAACAGAACTTGTCAAGTGGCTTGGAGCTTGTGTGTGTATATACATGCATGGGTATGAATTTTATTTAAGTTTTTGTGGATTGTGGCAAGATGACAAGTGTTAAGCTAATAACTAGATTTTGTCATAATGATAATAACTTCTTATGGAATTGCAACACAAAGTAGCAATGAACAGCTTGCAAAAAGTTTCAATTCCACTTCTAAAGATGCAGTTTTAATTTTAAAGATATGTAGTTTACTGATGACTTGAAAGGCTAGCTGTAACTTTTTAATATAATTTAGTTGAAAAGGGTTTTTTTAGCTATGTAAAAATATTAAAAAGTCACAATATCTTTTTATAAACCTTATATAAATACTGAAATAAGGTTGATCATAAATCTAGATCTCCGGTCAAGACAAACATGTATTTGGTTCTAGTGGGAAATTATTCACTTTAAGTATCTTAATAGTATCTCTGTGTGATTGAATAATTGATGTGCTCTAAAAAGGCATTTAGGCATCTCATGGAGAAATCAGTGAAAATACTTAGGCTTGTCAACTCTGACACTCTGCTGTTACCTCTTGCTCCCATTATAGATGCTACATATTGAGGGGAAATAACATGCAAATTATTTGGCTGTTCCCAAATGTCAAAAGCTAGGACCTGAAGGGAATACTACACATCAAGAATGAATGATGAGTGTAATTGATTTTTTTTTTCAGTTTATATATTTTATGCTGGTTACTCTGAGCAATATTGTACTGTTAATTATACTCTAATGTCTAGCTCATTCTGAATGCTGCTCATGTATTGTACTTCAGGAAACTATGTCTGCAATCATGACAGCAGTGTTGAGACTTGTAGTTAAGCCTGAATGCTGATTTAAGCTATATTTGTATTTTCACTTTGTCAGAAAATTTTATGGGAAACTCTACAAAATAGCAGAAAGAAGTATATAGCGATAGTCAGTGTAGTTGTCTGCAATGGGGAAAAGAGTAAGTTACTTTTAAGGTGCTGTAGTGAATATTGACAATGCTTTCTGAGCTTCGCTAGTAATGAAAAGACATTTGTCATTCAGGATGGATGGCGAGGGCATCTGATCTCACTTCCAGGCTGTCACAGGCCCTGGGCTCTTAGCCCTGTATTAAGCCTGATGACTAGTTTGGCTAAAGCAAAACTTAGAAGAAGGCATCCTGTTAGGCTTAAAATACTTCCACACGCTTGCCTTGACGGTTCATGCCATTTTTTGTGTCTGTGCTCAAAAATGTGTTTCTTACTGGGGAAAAACAGCTGAGAATTAAGCGTGAGTCACAAATGTGTGTTTTGAATGTCCCTTTAATTCCGTAGAGATGTGGGTGGATTGAAGATGGAGGACTCCAACAAGAGCTGTTGGAACTTTGGGTAAGCAAATCTGTCAAAGTGAGTCTGGCTTTTTTATAAGCCAGGCTTCTGTTCATGTATTTGTTCAGTGTACGGGCTTCCTATTGCACTCAGAAGTCAAAGCAAGACATGGATATCTGCCCACATGGGCTGGAGGTTGTAACTGTTCCTCTGAAATGAGATGCCTCCAGAAAGTGTTGTGCTGAAGGTGATGGTGGGAGAGTATTGGCCGAAGCCAGTTTCTGGGCTCAGGGATGGTGGCCTCCATGCAGTTCCTCACACAGAGGAAGGTGTTTGTGCCATCCCAAAGCACTGGGGTGTTGCTGGATGGCATGCAGAGCCCCAGAGGAAGAAATGGCAGTGAGAGAAGAGTCTTCTAAGTGCAGTTTGTTGGCTGTTTCTGTCTTCTCCGCAGCTGTGTATGCCATGAGCTCTGACGTCGTTGGCGGTTGATGTCCAGGAGGGCAGTAGGGTTACCTCATTAGGTCTCTTGTGCATAGCAGCACACTTATCAAGATGAGCCACTGGTCTGCACCAGCTTGGTGATCTCTTCAACCTGTTTCATCAAAGAACCATAGAAACATTCAGGTTGGAAAAGACTCTTGGGATCATCAAGTCCAACCTATAACCCTACTCTGCAGAGTCCAATCCTAAACCATATCCCGCAACACCGCATCTAAACGACCTTTAAACACCGCCAGGGAAGGTGACTCAACCACCTCCCTGGGCAGCCTATTCCATTGTCTGACTACGCTTTCTGTGAAAATTTTTTTCCTAACATCTAGCCTAAATCTACCCTGTTGCAGCTTGTGGCCGTTCCCTCTAGTTCTACTACCAATTACCTGTGCCAGAGCTCTGAAGCAGAGGATGCCCTTTCCTGGCTGTGGGTTCCCTGAGCAATTACATGAAGCAGTAGTGCCTTGGCAAAAGTGGTATGCTTTCTGAGGACGTGAAAACAGATAAAAGAATTGGTTATTGGATGAAGCCTGAGCCCTAGTAAGGCTGCTTTGTGCTGAGAAGTTTTGTAACAGAGGCTTTGGAAAACACTCGGTATCCGTACAGCTAAGACTGATGAGGGTTAATCTGTCCCTTACCTTATGTCTTGTAGGAGTCTGTAGTTAGTGGACATTGACTTTTACGCCTGAAACTATAATTAGTATTCCTAAATGTAGCTCCAGATAGGGTTGTTACCTACACAAGTGTCCAAACCTTCTCTGGGTCACACTGAGCTAATAGCCTTCATGGTTGTTGTACAGTGATAATGACTTTTGCAGTGTGTCTGTGCATATGTTTCAGCCTCCTAATTACATAGCTTTATAATCCCTTTCTTGAGATAAGGACAAATACTGATTTAGCTTTTATGCACCTTTTGTTGTTCTGTCAAATTCCCCAGCTCCTTCTTAATAATGTTCTCTTGGTTTATTAAAACTGAAGTGTTTTTTGAAGCCTTTCTCATTCCCACAGATCTCTGAAACCTTCCCAGTTCTGCAGTGTCATGATTAAGTAGGGGAGGATGCTGCCCAGGTTGACCCAGATGATTTCACACTGTGAATTCCTAAAGTGGTGTCAGAACGGTGCCTGGTTTTTTCGGCATCCGTACGAATCTCTGCACCTCCTGGCTCTTCCCCGTTGACTGCAGCTGCCCATGCTACAGGGGCCTTACGTGGGCTGCAAGTAGGCAGTAAACTTGTGCCTGGCTGAAAACAGTGAGCTGTCCTTTTGCACTTCTGCTGCCAGCTTCTTTGTGATGGTGCTAGGATTTATGTGGCTGTGGGATGGAACAGATTGAAGCACTGATCTGGCTGGAAACAAACCTGCTAAAATACTAACCCCCCGGCTATCCTCTGTGTGCTCAGCTCCCTGTGCGCTGTGCCAGCATAGCAGGAGAGGGTGGGAAGCCTCTCGGTGGCAGTACGGGATTGTGTCAGAAATTAATAGGCATAAGTCATGGTACTGTGATTGCCTCTTGTGCCTACGAACTGTTGGAAAACAAGGTGACTTGTTCTAAAGTCTGATCCATTAGGGCAGACCATCTTTGCAGAGGATGGTCAGGGGTATCCTGCTTGGTGGGTAGGACTGGGAAAGCTCCTTGCCTTGTATTTCATACTCATGCATGCCACCACCCTGTATCTCAAGGATAATAGTTCAAAACAATGATTTCACCCTGAGTTACTGCGACTCTCCCCCCCTCCCCTTTTTAAAACAAAACAAAACCCAACAAAACAAACACCAAACCTGCAAACCTGTTCCCAATTTAAGGGCTGGCAGTCTCCCCTGGGGTGAGACAGGGTCAGAGGTTGAATGTGTTTGCTTAGGTGCATAAACAAGGCTGTGCATGGTGGGACTTCTGTCACACTGTTTTCATTCACTTCATGAGCTGCTAAATGAGAAAAGGATGGGACTCATTCCTGAGCTGTTTTGGAACAGCTGTGTCATAAAACCCCCCAAGGACCTCAGACAATAGTGAACTCTCTGCAAATGTTGCTCTTTTCATCCCTGCCTTAGCATATGGTGATGCAGAGGATCTTTAAGAGTTACTGCAAACTAATCTGGTTTGGACAGAGAAAGAAAGATATGTGAGTGTTTTGTATGGTTCTTCAGTATTTCTCCAGAAAGAATTTGCCAAGAAGTGCAGTCATGGAGAAAAAAAAATTAAGAATAATCTTTGGATTCAAACTAGAGAGTCTTTCTCCCTATTTTTAGCTTTTGAATGTTTTAAAATTAGAGTATCAAAACTAACAAAGAACAGTGAATATGCTGATTAGGAGGCAAAAGTCTGGGGACATGTCCTATGCATAATTATTAAATGAAACAATGTTGCAGAGTTTGTGTCTGATCTCCAGATTTCCGAGAGAAGAGAAATTGGAACAAAAGAGTTGATACCTCTGTTTTGCGGCTTGGCAAAGGCAATTTAACCCTTTGGTTTTTCTTCCTCATCAGTGCTTTGTTATTAACCCAGCTCCTCGTAGAAAGGTCGTACTCTTTCAGCTTCTCCTCAGTATCCTTACAGTGTTGGTAGATTGATATATTAAGGCATAATCCACTTCTACTGCAGTCCAGCTTTTGGAGGGCTGCACTAGAGAGGAGCCTTGCTTTTTTCTGACTGGATGTACCTCAACAGACACAGCAAAATAGCTGCTGAGGAAGATGTTTAGTTTAGCTGAATCTTTCTTCAGGGTAGAAAATGATACTGGGGTCTATCCTGTTGTGATTTTTTTTAATTATTATTATTTTTGAGGGGAGGGGTTTAGTGTTTGTTTTTTTTGAGCAGACCACTTTAATGGATAATGACTCATCTGTTGGAATCTGACTTCACACTCCAGTTACCTTCAGGTAGAATAAGATGTATCTGCAACAGATAACTTCAGTGTGCATTGTTTACATTTCGGATACCAAACCAGAGTGAAAATCAGGCTGGTCATTCATTGTGACCTCACATGTAGCTGAGTGTGAGCGCACATCCCTTCAGGCTCCATTAGCATGAGTTAACTTTGTAATTGGGTTTCTGGGGCAAACGGGGAGAGGAAGCAGAAGTAATTTGGGAGGGTAGGCTTAGCTTTTTTTTGCTCTGTGTGGTGTAAGTGCACAGGAGAGCAGAAGTAAAAGACGGGTGCAGAATGGCTGGAGAAATCCTAACAAAGTGGAGGACAGTTGTGAAAACTGCATGTGGATGTTATGCAAGTTTATGCAGCTATACCAAGGTGGGACTTCAAAGCTATATTGAAGTAGGATTTCCATAGCTCCTATGCTTTTCAGAGCCCTCCTCTTGCTCTCTTAAACCCACTCTGTGTTCTCCAGCTTTCCTTTCATCTGGCAGCAACACCTTTCCTTGTAGTGAGTTGCAACTAAAATTTGGCTTTCTGTGAGTGAAGAGCAGTTGTTACTAGGTTTGGAATGTTTCACAATGATGTTAATAGAAATACAAGTTTTAAAGTTACTCTAAACTCCATTCATAATCTTCAGTTTTCCACAAACAAACCAAAAAGCAGAAAGTCACAATTTCTACTAAAATTTCTCACAGTTTTAATCCTTGGGCAGTTTTGCAGAAAAGCCAGATTTGGTATTAAAAGAAACCCAGGAAAACAAACAAGAAATAAACTGTAAAATGTTAGAGTTCTTGAGCAGGGGACAGATTTTGAGGTTCTTTTTCAAAGGCATTAAAAGTCATCTGGCTTTTTTCAGGTGTTCAGTGTGGATTTGAGTGGGATTAGAATTAAGCTGCTTCATGGTATTTTAAGACCACACTTCACATTTTTCAACAAACAAGTTTGCTTTTTAAACAAGTCTTTATCCCAGATTAATCTTAAGACTTAAAAAAAGCAGCACAAGGAGAGGTTTTTAGTTTAAGTTCCATTCCTTCCTGACATGTGGTGTTAAACTCATTCTTAAAAACTTTTAACTTACCATTTTTAAATTTTTTTTATTGTAATCTCTTGGAGAGCTTTCTTTCCTCAGATGAATGCTAGTCTTATTCTGGCATCTCTGACCATTTTCTCCACATGGGTACTTTACCAGCAGTCTACTCAGATTCCTTTCTGTGTGTGGCAAATCAGTAACTGTCCTAGATGAGATAAAATCACCTCCAAGAAGATCCTGAGATTGAATCTCTCTGAAACCCAGAGGTGGTCAGAATGATGTAGGCATGATTAGCTACAGTTATTGTGTCTTCTCAACATTGTTTACCTGGCCTGACAAACTTCCACGCTGCTTACTTTGTTCTTACAGTGTTGTTGGCTGTTTTACTCATGTTTTTTGCAAGTAGACAAGGGCTCTGATGTGTGCCCGCTTGTGGAGTGTGAGTCGCCTTAGTCTATATCCTGATCCCATCTGTGATTTGTCACTCAGTCTTTATGTTTTTGTGTGTGTTTTTCCTGCAGTTTCTCACCCCATCACTGCTGCTGCTTGTGACCACTGTCATGTTTCTAAGCAATGTGCGAGAACAGTCACATCAACGAAAATACTAGTGGCTGCCAGGAGCCTTCTCAGCTGGGGAAATTTAAGGAAAACAAACCCTTCTTTGTGTCCATGCACACATCATGATTGTCACGAGTTGTGCGGTAGGCGTGCTAAGGAGATACAGTCGGTGCTCACTCCGGCGAGACCCGGTGGTGGGAGGTGCCGCCGGCGTGAGCCCCTCCTGCTGTGCCAACCAGATAGGCAGTGCTCGTTCACTGAGACCTGGGGACCAAGAAAATATGGTAGAAATAAAATGGGAGTTCATCAAGAACCTTAAAAATAGCAGGTGACTGAATAAATTCTTTATGCTGTAAGGAATTGTTGGTTTTGGCTGATGTAGACTTGGGAGGGTTTCGGGTCTGTTTTATCTGTAGCAGTTCCATCTTCTGTTAGCCTTGGGGTGGGGGGAAAGCTTGTGCTTGTACAGCTGGATATCAGATCTCTGGCTCAGGAAGTGTTAAGTGCATGTGTTTATTATTCTTAGTGCTGGTATGTTTTTCATGTCAGCAACTAGCCAAAAACCAGGGGACCCCAGTTTGTTTCAGCTGATAGAAATTAATGGCAGGCAGGTTTATTGCAAAGTTGCATCTGAAGTTTTGTTTCCACGAGCACAAGCTGAGTGGGACAGGAAGGGACCCTTCGCTGGTTGGCAGCCTGCGGCTGAGCCTTGAGACCCCTCCACAGAACTCCCCTTACGGGGAGTCCTGCAGTTACACAGCAGCCCCAGCTGCCTCTCAGTCTTCTTGTGTCCCTCGTACCTGCTCCTATCGCTCTCTGCCGGGCAGCAAAGCACCCCTCCGGCCCCTGGTCCGCATTGCTCAAATTCCCAAGCGCTGCGTGTGCTGGCGTGCCTGTGCGTGCACACGTGTGGGGCGAAGGAGGGTGGCTAGGCTGGTCCTCTGCTCTGGCTGGGAAACTGCTGCCGGTTGTGAAAGCAGCCTGCCTGCTCCTGTCCTCCCTGAGTATTCATCAGAGCCCCCTTGCCCACATAGCTCGCATTCCTGAGCCGCGTTTCATTTGGGATGGTGTTTTGCTTTGGAGGCTGTTACTGCTTGGTGAAGGAGTTTCCTTGTAGCTGCATCTGCATGGTAGGGTGGTGATTTATGTATTACAGTTTCAAGCGCAGTTTAACACATCTGCCACTGGTTCTGGGTGGTTCCAGGTCTTTTTGGTGACTGCAGGTGAGTGAGGGGACAGAGGTGTGCAGTGGTTAGAAGGGTGTGCAGTCTGAGGGCCAGAGGTTTGTGCTGTGCATGCTCTCAAGGAGCATGGTGGAGTCCTGGAGGAAGCTCAGTGAGTGCTGGTGTCTCTGTGACTATTGTGTAGCGAGGAAGTTTCATTGTAATTTCCGTTAAAAGAACTTCCCCCCCCCCCCCTTCTTCCAAGCAACTTACTGATTTGCATGACAAAAGCAAGTCAGCCTTGTCTCCTTAGTAAGTTGCAGGACAAAAGATCTCAACTGTTTGAGTAAAAAAATGAGAATTTATGGGTTGCTCTATGCTTGCTGGTGCATTCTGTTCGTTGAACTGGTTAATGCTCTATTACTGCAAAGTCCAGTTACAGCCATTCTTGTGTCAGTGCTGAGAGGGTCTCCGTTACAAGGAGGAGGTCTGGCTGGCACTGGTGGTGTGCTCTAGAAGAGCCAACTGGGTATGTGAGGCCTTTCCCCTGCACATCCAGTCTTCAGAAACACTGGGCTGGTAATTCCCTGTGTCTTATACAAGTTTTTGTCATCTAACAGCTGTTTTGTGTATATGTTGAAGCTTAGTCAAATTGGCTGTGGTGGAGCTGGAGCATCTCATCACTTTGATTTCAAAGTAGAAGTTGTCAAGCCATAAAGCTGCTCTGATATTCCTGCCTTAAGTTTCTGTGCATAGGTGTGTGTGGACATGGGAGGTCCTTGAAAATGTGACCAGTGTATCTGTCCTGTAGATCAGAAGCAGTAGGTGCTCTGTATGTGTCTTTTCTCTCTCCTTTGTATAAATCTTTGTACCTTTGCCTAAAACCTGGGGTAATACAGAGGCTACAGAAAGGGGCCAGAATAAGGGATGGATTCTGCATAGCTTCAAGATTCATGCTTCAGTGCTGTGCTGCAAAATTGTAATGTTAATGCTCTTGCTCTGAACAGAAAGCTAGTTGTGGCTGGCTAAACTTTGCAAAAATGTTAGGCTCAAGACAAAAATTTTCTTATCCTTCCCCAAGTAAAATCTTCACTTGAATACTTAGGCTGTCTTTGCCCTATCAAAATCCAGTAGTTTTCTTTGCCAAAACTGAGATAAGCTCCAGATAAAACTTGATATGTGATGAGTTATCTTCCTAATTTCTTTAAGAATTGTTTTCTCTTGCAATGAATTACTCGCATAAAAGCACTTGCTAAACCATGTCTAGACTGCAAAGACCTGGATTTGACAGAATCTAATTAAAGCATTGGTGGCCGTGCAGGTGAGGATTTAACTGCAGTATCTTATCCCAGCTTTTGCTAGTAAGAAATTGGCCTTAGCTGAGATGGTTTTGGCTTGCATGCAGAGGTAAAGTAAAGTCAGATAGCTGAAATGGTACTTCCGTCTACCTGCTTAGCTAGCCATACAGCAAGAGTCATCTGCCCACAGCAGGATGGCTGAACAGCTCATGGAGACGTGGGTTTCAGTGCAGTGTCCTAAGAAAAATTGAAATCAATTTCCTGATGGTTTTGGAGAGTTAGGAGAATAATTCTGGAGATTTCTTGGGAAGCTTCTGATGTACTTTGGAGATATGAAGAGTATTAAAATATCCCTGCTAGAAATACTGGTTTTGATACCAGAGGTTAAACATGCTCAGTGCGCAGCTCTAATTGGTCTGTGCTGGCTGACCACCCTCCTGACTAAGATTGGGATTTTATCGACCCATCTGTGCTGATCACCTGTCTTGACCACTTAAGCCAGGTTGATTACCAGCTGCCTATTGATTAAGAAGGGATTGGGCAGGCCTGGATGTCTAAAACAGCTGATTTCTTCCAGCTCTGAACAAGCTGCTGAAGTAGAAGTTGTGTTTCCTGCGGGTCCCTCCTGGGAGATGTTCAGGGTGATTTTTGCAGCAGTACAGAGAAGCACGATGTAACTCCTGGCTTCTGGTAGTTTTACCTCGTGGCCTTGAACGTTTGCCCAGAACGTTTGTCTGTGAAGCATCTCATGTCTCAGCTGTTCTCATGCTTTTGCTATTCCTCTGTCTCAGCTCTCTGGACTCCTTTTATTTCCTGTAACTTTTCTATCTAGCACATGCTTTGTTTGCTGCCCATCAAGTAGTGCCTGCTCCTCCTCTTTCACCCCGTGCCTGAATGCTTGCTCTGTTTATTCAAAGTCTCTTAAGACAATACAGAAAAGGGGGTAACAAGAAGAAAACGGAAGAAATAAAAGGGAGAAGTGAAAGGGCTGTCCCTAACAGGATTGAGGCTCCTCTGTCTAATCTGACAAGTAGAACTTGAGAAACTGTCCTTTCTTTCACATTTTCAGTGTGTCATCAAATTTCTGCTAGTTTTGAGCTTTGTCTCGAGGGGCTATGGCAAGAGCAGAAGTGATGAACCAGCCATGCAATTCCTTTTCTCCTCATTGCAAGTGGTGGGTCAGGGGGCCAAAGGCATAGCTGCCTCTCACTGTATCACAGCAACAGTGGGTGACTACAGTGACTTTTCAGGCTGCTGCAGTTGTACAAGATGTTTGACTTTGGAAATGGAAAAATAAGACGTAACTGGGCTATTCTTGGTACCAAGTTCCAGCCTCAGTATGGCAAATAAAAGATACCTAATAAAAGATACACACAGTACTTCATGGGAGTTTGTGGAGAGGAAATTTTCCTGGCAAGGAACGTTGGCCTGAATCTCATCTTGTCCTGAGAACTTGCATTTTTGTCAACTCGGGAACAGAGCAGAATCCAATCTGCTATAAACTACACAGCGGCGTGAGGTCACAGCACGCAAATGCTTTGAGGTGCTGCTTTGTGAACGTTCCCTCGCCCTGACTGCTCACAGCTGGGTGGTGTGGACTGGCCCCCTCACTGCCCTCTCCTCTGGCCACGAGCTGTGACCAGCTGAGCCTGCAGCACAAAGCATGTGCTTGCTCTGCCAGCTGCGCTCTTAAGCCCTTCCTGCTTTCTGCAGGAATCTGGTATTTTCTTAGCTGTGCACACACTTCTAGCCTAATTTATGCGTGTTTTTTTGAACTGACCTTTTGATTTCCTTTCACTGTTAACCTGTTAATTGAGAGCTGGTTGTTACAGGGATGCTTACGTTCTGGGTGAAGAATAACCACAGCTTGTGTCGTACCTTCCCATATGATTTATGCTTTGCTACTGTAGAGAAAAAAAAAAGCTGCTGTGCTCCATAACTGCTTTATGATTCATCTTGAATGGCCTGATTGGGACTGAAGTCAAATGAGGTGAATGACGGTCAGCGCTGATGTTGAAGCTGAAGATGGAGTTACAGGCACAGAAAGTTCTTAATTATCTTTCTTATGATGGAGAAGTTGTAATATTAGTCTTGCTGGACTGAGACCTGCTTAGTGGATATGGGGAGAGCTGTGGACCTTGTCTGCGTGGACTTCAGGAGGGCCTTTGATGCAGTTTCCCTTAGCTCAAGGCCTGGATAAGTACACTCTGCACTGGCTAAAAGAGTGGCTGTAAGGTGGAGCCCAAAGAGTGGAAGTGAATGGCATAAAATCTGGCTGGTGTCCAGTCACAAGCTGTGTCCCCTGGGGCTCAGTACTGGGGCCTGTGCTTTTTAATATCTTTAATAATGAACTGGATGAGGGGATCAAGTGCACCCTCGGTGAGTTTACAGATAACACTGAGTTTGGCCAGTGTCTTGATCTGCTGGAGGGTGGGGAGACTCTACAGAGGGATCTAGATAGGCTAGGTCAATGGGCCAAGGCTAATTGTATGAGGCTGAATGAGGCCAAGTGGCAGGTCCTGCCCCTGGGTCATAACAAGCTCATGGAAGTCTACACACTTGGTGATGCGTGGTTGAAAGACTGTGTGTCAGAAAGGGACCTGGAGGTGTTGATTGATGGGCAGCTGAATATGAGCCAGTGGTGTGCCCAGGTGGCCAAAAAGGCCAGTGGCATCCTGGTTTGTATTAGAAATAGTGTGGCCAGCAGGACCAGGGCAGGAATTGTCCTCCTGTACTTGGCACTGGTGAGGCCTCACCTTGAGTAGTGATTTGTTCTGAGCCCCTCGCTACAGGAAGAACATTGAGGTGCTGGAGCATGTCCAGAAAAGGACAACAAGGCTTGTGAAGGGTCTGGAACACAAGTTCTGTGAGAAAGAACTGAGATTGTTTAGCCTGGACTAAAGAAGACTGAAGGGAGACCTTTTGCTCTCTACAACTAGCTGAAAGGAGGTTGGAGATGGGTGGGGCAAATTGGCCTTTTCTCCCTAGTAGCAAGTGACAGGACTAGAGGAAATGGCTCCAAGTTATGCCAGGGGAGGTTTAGGCTGGATATTAGTTCTTCACTGAAACGGTAACTGGGCATTGGAACAGGTTGCCCAGTGGTGGGAATTACCATTCCTGGAGATATTTAGCAACATGTTGATCTGATACTTAGGGGTGTGGTTTAGTGGTGACCTGGCAGTGCTAGATTAATGGTTGGACTCAATGAACTTAAAGGTCTCTTCCAACAGAAGACATTCTGTCATTCTGTGAGATGCTGAACTTCTCTCTGATCTAGGAAGTCTCCACTAGCTCCATCCATTTTCTCAGTGGTTTCTTGAAAACATAATTTCAATTCATGGTTTAATTTGAGTCTGAAGGGAGGAGACCCTTGTTGCTTTGCTTCCCTGTCAATCTGGAGTGATGGAATTTGCATCAGAGGCCGGTTTGGTTTTCTGTTTGGTTTTTTTTGTTGTTTTGTTTTTTGGTGGTTTTTTTTGTAGTTACTTTGTCTTCCCTATGACTCTGGCATTTGTCAGCTATGTTCATGATGGAAGTCACAGGTCATTGAGATACTTTAACTCCCGACCTAATATGATGTGTTTCCTCTGCTTGTTGTCTGGTTTACTCAATTCCCTGTTTGGTCAGCAGCTGGGGAGCTGCTGGGAGCTTGGCTGTAGATGGGCTGGCCTTGGCCCCAGGTTACACACACAGAGCTGGCTCAGTGCTGGCATCAGCCCTGTCTGCCAGCCAATGTGGAGGACGGTGGCCTGCCAGGAAGCTGCAAAATTAAAATGCTGTTGGTGCTCTCAGCCCATGGGCAGGACTGGACAGCTGAGTCCACCGGTCTTATGGTGGGGAGAAGGGTGAGCTGGGTACACACTGTCTGAGCCCTGCAGTCCTTGTGTACCTCATGCTTGCTGAAGTGTAGTTGTGAACAACTGTTCCCTAATTTCTTCTTTGTGCATCTTTCTTCAGTGTTCCTTTTAACCCTATTTTCTCTTTCAAGTTGCTGGTTAGACATAACTCCTAATTCCAGTTTAATTACTTTATTTTTCCTCTGTGGGGATTATTTGCATCACAGAGTCCCATGAGAAACTTGGAATGATGTCAGCTCCGGATCTGGAATTAGGCAGTTCAAAGTGCCAGGCATGAGTTGTGCTGCTGAGTTTGAAGACACTGATCCAGTTGGATGTGGTCAGGTGAAGCAGCACATCTGAGCATTGCCTGGCCACCAAAACTTGTTTTAATGAGAAATAATAGAAAAGTTACCAAGTCTGCACAAATAGAAATTTCAGGAGTTCAGTTTTATGCTGCCTGTAGTAAAAATAATTTAATAAACTCAGGAGTATCGCAAGGGTTAGACAGTCACTTATTTTTGTGTATTGTGGCCTGTTCATTCAATGAGATTGTAGGATCAATTTCCCAAAGCTTGTTAATAAAACACATCACTTAAAATGAGGATGAAGACTGGAAGAAACTACTTTGTTCTGTGGACTGTCTCTTTCAACACCGTGAATTAATAATGTTCTTTTAATTAAGAGTTCATCATACTGGAATTATGTAGCAAGTTATGCTTCTAATCTGCTTCCCTCCAAGCTGCATTTCTTTTTGGTTGCCAAGTGCTGTATTTGCTAGTAGAAACACAGGAAAATATTCATATATCTGTGCAGAGAGAATACCTGAGGGAATACATTGAAAGCAGACTGCTAGCATCTGGGTGTGTGGTGTGGTTTTTATTATTATTTTTTTTAATGTTGCAAGTGTGAATGCTTCATTTTAAACAGGACAGAAGGAGTTGGCTATTAAACCTCATCTCTGCCTTCACTTTCCCCAGCTGCTGTCTCAGATCTTTGTTAAGCTCACTTCTTGTTTCTCTCACTCAGATCAGCCCCAGAGGTCACAAAGGGGTCGTTGCATTTGGATATCTGTCAGTGTCTAAGCATCCTTTGGAGAGCAAAGCAAAGAATAACCATCTCCACTCACACCTCCAGTTGTAGAACATTTGACAGGTTTAGCTGTACTTCAGTGCTGTTGAAGTGTCCTGCAGTTGCTTTCCTCTTCCTGAGTTTTGATGGATTTCTGTTCTGCCAGCTTGCATCAGATAGGTAGCAAGAGAAGGAATTGATTCTCCAGAAGGAACTTCTCACATGCTGTGAATGCAAATGGACCATTTGCTCCCCTCCCACTACCTAAATCTTTCCTCTCCGGCTGTGTAGGATTTAGTGCCAGCTTACAACGTAAGGGCGACAGCTGGTTGGTGTCCAAAGTCCTTTGTGTTGTTTCGACTTGAATCAGGAAATGATTTGTCAGAGGATCAAAGTGCTCTTGGTGAATTAACTTTCTTTTGCCAAGCCATGGGTTGACGCAGATGTAAGCATTGTCTGATATTTATAGGGACTACCAGTGTTCCTGACACAGGAATGATTTCTGGCTGTCACCCAAATCATATTGGGATTGACTAATTTCATAGAGCAGGCTTCACTGAATGTTAGAGATCATATTTGGAAATAAGGCCACGTGTTCCAGTAGTTGCATGTGGATAGACAGGAGATCTTTTAGCTTTTTCTCCCAATGGAACTCTTAAATCAGAAAAAAAGCTTCTAGTGTTGACAGCAATTTGTCTTTTTACCTCTTCTCCCTCCGTTTCTGGAAGACGCTCACAAGTCCCTTGGCAGTGCCTCAGCTTTGGTAGTCTTTGAGAGGCTATGGAGATGTGGCTTCATCCCTGCACTGCTCTTCGGGCTGGTGCAGGGCTTAGGAGCCCTTGTTGCACAATGCAAACGTGTGGTAGGGTAACACCCCTGGTCAGCACTTTGCAGTGTGCAGAGCGTGCTCGGGATTCCCTCTTTCGCTGGGTGGCAGGTGGGCTGTTGCGTGGA
>NW_009692799.1:16879-67005 GCF_000703405.1 Apaloderma vittatum
TGCAGGTGGGCTGTTGCTGGAAGAACAGGTATGTGTGTGCTGGGGCAGGTGGGAGAACTGTGAGCTGCAGGCACAGACAGGTGGTCTTTGCTTAGAGGCTGTATGCTTGAGGCAAGTGAAGCTGAGTGAGGTTTCGTTGATGCTTGGGGGAAGTGGTGTGGAGGTTGTCAAGGTGGAAGGCAGTGAGGTACTGCCTAGGTAACATCATCTTTCAGCAGCTGTTACAGCAGAGTATGCTGGTCGTCCTGCCTTTTGTCCATTGCAGGACGTAGCTCTGGATAACTATTCAAGACAGTGGTCTCGGTGTTTATGAGTTACTGACACCTTGTCTTCAATATGTAGGAAGAGGGTGGGCTTTTCTTCTTTAAAAAATACATTTCGTTTGGGTGTCACACAACCCAAACTGAAGTACCTTGTTTTTCCCCTGGTCTCTGATTTGAAGCAACACATTTGTCAGTTACTCCTCTCCCTGTACATGCAAACACACACTTTCTGCTCAGGGGAAAAGGCAGGCTATGCTCTCCAGAAGTGAACAGGTGATAGTGCAACTGTTATCATCTGCCAGTATCTATCAGTTATCTGCAGATAACAGAGTGGGCAGAGTTTCCCTTGACAGGACACCTCTTCTTTACTTGCAGCTTAGCCTCTTCATGCATAGAGGTCTAGGGTTGGCAGCAAGACCACAGCCCTGCTCTCCTGGCTGCTGAGCCTTTGGGGATGTGCTGCAGGACTGCATAGTTGCAAGCAGGTGGGTTTTGTGCTCTGGGGAGGGGGGAGGGAAGAAGATTGCTGGTATATGGTGAACTCTGGGCTACCGAGTTAGTATTTGTTTGGTCCACCTGAGGGCAAAGTTGTTAGAAATGGATGGTGTCAGGATGCCTGACTGATATGAGCAGAGTTGAATTGAGGCACAAGGAAAAGGCTTCAAGTGGGCTGTTAATCAGTAACAAACTGAGTCATCATGCAACAGCTTTTGATGCCAAGTAGAGATCTACACAGTAGAACAGAAAGGAATGTGCACAAGTGTGTTTATTCCAACCATGGAAGGACCCACCCTCACTTTTACACTCCAAAAGTTTTATTGCTTTTGAGAAGGAACAACAAGGTTGAGTAGGAAATGTGTCCCTATGCTTTTTCTTCTTTGTCCTGTACTTCAGATCTGATAGCATTGGTGTGAAATGCTCAGTAATCACACAGAGTATAGCTGTGTAATTCCTGGTTACCCAGTCTGGCTTCTAGCCACTCGGCACTGCATCTTCAGGGTCCTCTGGGCAACCTCTTCCAAGTTACCTGTCCAAAGATCTTTAAGCCAGTCAGTTTGCCAGAGAGGAGCTTGCACATGTGAACTGATCCATCTACAATGGTGTATTCTGCAGTGGAGGATTTCTGCTTTAATAAGGGAAAACCAAACAAACAAAAAGCCACAATGCAAATGAAACAGTATTTTTTTTTTTTTTTTTTCCCCAGAGCAAAATCTAACGTGTCTAAGAAAATATCTGGTCCTTCACATTTCCATTCTTTCGCTGTTGGCTCTGAATTGCACACCTGAGATTGAACTGCAGGTGTCTTTGTGTTCAAACCAAGTAAAAAGTTCTTGCTTCTCAGATTTCAGTGAAGTTTGTATGCTGAGGTAAGGTCAGAAACTGTCTTCTTCCCCACCCCCGGAGAAGATATGTGTCTGAGATTGCTGAGTGGGTAGAAAGAAAAGCAGTTTCAGGATGGGGACAAAGGGATGAAAACTTGATGTGAGAAAACACAGCTGGCTAGGCTGTGCATCTGCTGTGCATTCAATATGCACTCTGTGTTCCTAGAAGGTGATAATACGGTAAAAAAAAGAAAAATCCTTTCCATTGCCCATGTTTGTCCAGTTGGACTATTGCTCGCTTGTACCTATGCAGTGTGAAGAGGTAGTCTTGGTGCTCCCACTTTACCCTGGGTAGAAGCAGGTAGTGAAAAATAGAGCTGGGGAGCACTGAAACATAACTAGGAAAATGTGATGAGATGAGAACTACTATAGGTGTTGCACAAACTTATAGCTTGTCCTGCATCATCAAAAAACCCCAAAATATTAACTCAGTGCTTTGTGTCCTGGCTAAAATGAGGGACATCACAGTGCCTAGTGAGAAGGCTGAAAGTTGTTTGGATGGAGTGTTTGTGCTTGCAGGTGGGTTTGTTCTTTTAGGTTTTAATCATTGTGATGTCCCTTTGTCACTCCAAAAGGCTACAGCTGAGCTGCAGGTGCTTCAGATGATGCTTGATTTAAGGTTCTACCTGCCTACAGGCAGCAGGAGTTGAACTCTTGCTGTCAGGACTTCTCTTGTTCTTATTGTGATAGTACCAACAGACCAGGCTTGCCAGACAGACTGTTGCTGGTTGTGGAAAACTTGAGATTCTCAGTGTAAAAGTGTGCTGAAGTCTGTTTGTGGTGCCCATTGTTGTTTTTCCATTATTCCTTCTCTCTGACTCATCTCTTAGTGCTACTTCCGAAGAGCTTTTTCTAGCCTTTGATCTAGGTGAGCCGAGCATCTAAGACAAGTCCTACTTCCTTAGCTTTAAAGTGCTTTAGCTGCCTGTGTCTTAAACTGGTGTGTCACCTGCAATCTGCATTCTAGTCCTGCCCTCACAGCAAGACAATTCTGCCATGTTGCAACTTACTCAGAGGTAGTTTATTGCAGGGAAGCTTGTTCACCTACGAGATGATGTGAGGACTCTTACTGATGTGAAGTCATCTTCTTGAAAGTATCTATGCCTGTGGCATGCTAACCTCTAATCAAAATTGCAGAGCAACATCAGTTGGTGCTCTGAAAATTAACTAGGCTTAAAATAATGTAGACAAGAGTGGTGCTGCTTTTCTTTTGTCTTGTCTTTTGTCTTTTCTTGCTGCTGATAGGGGAAGTGTCACAAACTGATCTTGTGAGATGCCTGTCTATTCTAAGAGACTAATCAGACTAATTTGCCAGAACTAATCAACCCCCTTTCTTAAAATTAAGTCAGGTGCCTGTTGCTAGATAAGCAGGTACTTTGCAGCTAGAAGCTTTGCCAGTGCCAGGGTGAGGAGGAATTAATTAGTGGCCTTGCTAGCTGGTGTCCTCTTTCACCCTTCTCAGATTGCAAAGGGTAAGAGTGGAGAGAAAAATTCATCTGGTGATCCTTTTTCATGCCTTGATGCTGCCCACCCTGAGGCTATTCATACCAAGCACACTGAGTGGGGTTCAGTTTAAGTTTTCACCTGTTCTGTTCTAATGGAGGCTGGGACCTTTGCAGAGCAGAGCATTTACTGCTGCCTCATGACGTGTCCGTGTTGCTCCCTTCCCCTGGAAACATCCTTGTTGGTCACTCTGCTGAGAGGTGCTGGGTGAGGGAGGCATGACAGCCACTTTGGTATGAAGGGCAAGAACCGGCATTGTCACTGCAGACTTGCTTGTGCTCATCAGCTTTCACCAAGGGTTTACTGTGGTGTGGCTTGAGGGTAAAAAAACCCAAACAACAAAACACCACCTTTCCCCCAAACCTGACCTCCCTCTGCTTAGCACTTCAGTGTTACAACAAAAAGTAGCCTTTCTCTTGGCTTTGTCTTGTTCATTATCTGTTGCTTGCAGTAGGCAGTCTTTTATTTGTTACTTTTTTTGGTAGGGTATAGGTATTTGAGAATAAATGTGGAAGAAAACTTGTAAATGTTTTTCCAACTGCACAGCAAGAACAATTTTTCACTTAAAGTTGTGCAGAAGCTATTTTGTGTCAGTCATGTAGAATGTATATATAGATCTCCTCTTTCCGTCTTGAAACTTGTTGGTCCTATTGTTACAGACAGCTTTTGTTAATAGCACAGATATATTAGCATTGTGGCATGACACATACAAGCTGCTACTGTTGACCCCTGAGGTTTCTGTGGAAGGTCACAGTGGAGAGGGTAGAATTCCTGCGTTAATCACACTGAAGCAGAATATCCATGCTGGTTTTCTCAAAAGATTAACAGAATGATGGCATGTTGCTTTGAAGTGTGATCTCAGACCATCTATCTCTGGAGGACAGTTTCTTTCATGTCCAACACATGCATGGATTTTGTGTGGTTTTAAAGCATGTAATTATTCTTACTGGGATAAAATGCAAATGGTAGTTTGTCATGCTGGTTTTCTGCTACTGTCTTTATTGCACCCAAAGCTTTCATTGCTCTGCTGTGCAGTATCAGTGAAGATGAAGACTTTGTTTCTCTGGTTTTGTGAAGAGGTAAGTAAGGTGCACCTATTAGGCAGTTGCTGAAGTGTACTCTAAGGTGCAGTTTCTTTACAAGTTAAAAAATTACCCAATGGTTAGGCGTGATAGCTGCAATTCTGCAAGCATCTTTGCAGTCTAAGCAGAAGGCGCTGACGTTGCTGTTTCAGGACTTGGGGGGAAAAGCGTCACAGAAAGAACTGTGAGCCTTTTCCCTCCCTATAGAGCTTGGCTCACACAGCAAGTAGCTCCCCTGCTCCAATCCAGCTATGCAGTGAAACGTAGTATCAAAGTATCTGCTGGATTGTGAGCAACTGCTTTATTAATAATAAGAATTATTATAATGGAATGTAGATGCTCATGTTTTGTACAGTGTGTGTGGTTTTCTCTGTGCTCTTAGTTTGCAGTAGTGTCAGAGGACACCGGGATAACTTGGCATCGTCTTAGATTCTGGATGCTCAGAGCACATCCAGACTGGACTGTGCCTCCAGGGAAAAGATGAGCATACCTGATTCTCACTGCTGTTTCCTCCCACGCCCCGAGCAGTCTACTTTCCACCCCTTCTCGAAACAGTCTCTTTTTATTAATGATACAAGGCACTCTGTTTCCCTCAGAAATTGAACTCTGGTAAAGAGGAGTGGAAAACTTGTTTATGCACCTGAATTTCCCCTCCTCCCTTTTCCACCAAAGTCTCATGTGTGTATAGACAAGCCATAGATTACAACATTTTTTTGGATGGAAGCCCTCTATAACACTGTTTTCTTTCTGTCACTGTTGATGAAACAGTGTCACAAAGATACTGCAGGGCAGAGGGGGAGGTGTTCACATTTCCAGTGGGTACTCCAGATGTTTATGTAATGTGCCTAAGCTTGTAGTGGAATACAAAATATTTGTAAAAGGCCCCCAGGTCTGCCTATGGATAGGCTATTTGTCTAGATTTTCTGAACAAAGCAGGAGGAGCTTAACTGACAAGCCCTAATTAGCTCTGGGCTTCAAATCCCAGGAGAATGACTTGGGAAAGGTTGTTTTCAAACCACATATAAAGTGCAATCTTAAAACTATAGAGTTGACTTCTGTTTACTGGAAAAGCAAACAGTGGAAAAGACTTTAGAAATTCTTGCTTTTACATAGTGACAATGAAATGATTCCAACCAGGATTTGATGCAAACTCAGATCTTTACTCTGGTGAAATGTATATCAGTTTTCCTTTCTTTTCACCACAAACTTAGAGTATTTTCATCACATAGCTCAGACATTTTGAACAGATGCTTTAGGTAAGGCTTACAGTGGTTGCTCTGTTGTCTTTTAGTTGGTTTTTAGGTTATATAGAAGAGGGAGAGAAACTTCAAAATAAAGCTGCCCGCATTTTTCAAAAGTGTGTAGGAAAGCATGCAGGGTTTAACCTCTGAATAAACTACTATTTGCAAAAAGCAGGTTTAAAATTAGTAACAAAGAAAATTCTCCAGCAAGTTCTCCTTATATTGTCTTAATAACTTGACACTGACCAGTTTTCATATCTTGAGATTTCAGATATGTGTGGGAAAAATTTCCCCTTTAAGTTTTTGCTTTCTGTGTGATCATTGTGGCAACTCATGTTCTCTGACAAATACAGTTATCCTGCATAAAGGGGAAACGCAGATCTTGGAAACTGCAAAATCTGATTTACGTGTATGGAGAAGGACTTCACTACATGCAATGCTATTGTCTTCAAAGGTTTTCTAAATATGTGATGAAGGGAGCTGGGCTGCTTGAAATATAAACCAGAAGAATTACTCTAGATTTATTCGTGTCTCTGTTAGAAGAGTGTTCCAGATGCATGCGTTGTCCCTAGTATGTGGGGAATTGGCTGAAATAAATACTATGTATTCCACATCGCTTTGTGAGGAGGTACCAGGAATGAAATGGGCTGTCAGGTGTTTTGTTATGGAAAGGGGATGGGCAGGATAGTTGCCCAGAACACCAATAATTGGATGTTATTATCAAGTTGAGGGACAACGGGCATCACAGCAGCTATAGATGTTGCTGCATCTCACTTGGTCAATAGTCTGGCTAGCTCTTTAGCTTGAGAAATTGGAGAACTTAATGTAACAAGAGAAGACTGCGGCGTGTGCACAGTTCTTCTGTAATTGGGAACTGCATTTTTCCCTGTTAAGAAAAAATTGCATTTTATGTTGTCTTCTAGCCTTACAAGTTCTTGAGAGCGTTTTGTGTTTTGCTAGGCTTCAGCTGTGATTACTGGTTTGCAGTGTTTCATTGTCTTTTTGGTTTGCCACCCAAAATTTGAAAGGTGAATTCTGCTTTCCTTGAAGGGAAAGCAATGGCTGTGTACAGAGGGCGCTTGGTGTGAAGGGGATATTGCCATAGGTGTAATCAGCTGTGATTGCCAGTGCAGCTAGGAGCAAGCATGGTCACTTCTCTTCATTCACCTGACCTGTGAATGTCCTTCCAGTGGTGTTTTCATCCCACCGGCCCTCTGGGTGGACTGCTTCTGCTAAAGGTCCTTGGTCTGATGGGGGCATGTGGTTGTGCTGAGGAGCAGGCAGGCACCGCACAGTGTGTAAGAGGTTGAACGCACAGGAGCCGGTGAGTGATTAGTATCAGGATGAGGCTGGTGCCCTGGAGGGCATCCTCAGAAGTGCTGCATGAATGGGTGGCAATGGCTGTGTGGGAGTGGAGGAGAACAGAGATGAGACTATGTTGTCAGTGGTGGGGAGCAAAGCTGAAAATCCGTGGTGTAGCTGCTTGTCTTTGCTTTGAACTGGCAGCACTGTCATTGGGGCTTTGTAACACGTGCACAGCATAAGTCTGAAGAAAATTTCTCCTGCCTTAAAAAATTTTGTTCTCTCAGGGCTTCATGGAAAATTTTCTTAATTGATGGTTTGGACATAACCTAAGCCTGGAGTGTCAGTGTGACTTTTTCGTTCATATTGGTTCACGGATGAAAGAATGTGTGGCAAATACCCAGCTAATTATGCATGTTTCTAATGTTTCAGCTTGTATAATACCACCCACCTTCCCAGAGAGGTCAAGTTACTGTTTCAGGCATTGCAGTTCAATGATGTACGGTGCACTAGAGAGAAACGGTGGATTAACAGCCCTGTAAGTTTAGTTATTGGGGTTTTATTTTTTTCTCTCCTTTTTTCTTTTGTAATGAAATAGTGAAGTCTGAGCTGGTTTGTGTCACTAAGTAGATTTTGGTGTTACAATCTAGTGGACTATTTAAAACTTATCTAAACAGGAGAGTACTTGTGGCTTGAAGTGGTGATTTGCTTTGGAAAGGCAGTACTTAATGTCAAGGAAGTATTACAGAGTGTGTGTGTGTGAGCTGTGCATGTGAAATCCCTCCATCGGCATCTTTTCCTGGTGAACAAACTGCAAACTTGCAGCAACCTACACAAGATCAAAGTCTGCTAGGCAGAAGCCGTGGTGGGACGATGATTAAGTCGGCGATTTTTTTTTTTTTTTTTTTTTTTAATCCGTGATGACCCTGAGTACCCACAGGCATGCTGAGCCTTCACACCAAGGTGATAAAGCCATGTTGCAAAGCTTGCACTGGCTTTTCCATCTGCTTTCCCCCTCCGTCCTCTCTTTCCCCTGCTGTCTGCTATCTGGGATTGTGAAGGAGGGCCTGTGACTTTTCAGGCAGAATGGGTTGAGGTCACTTTGCTCTGTGACCTTCACGTTTCATGGACTGTGTGGGTAGAGGGGGTTTTTGCACTTTTATATACTCTTCTTTTGGCTGTTCGAGAGAGATGCATGTTGAAAGTCACATAGTTAATATGTGCTTTCCCCCAGTCTGTTTTGAGAGATTAGATTGTTAGGCTACAACCATAATGTTTGTGAGCTGGAGCCTCAAAATCCAGTGTTAGTGTATGTGTGTGTTTTTCTGTATGTGTATAGAGACAGAGAGTACTAGTGTTATAATGACAGTCTCTCTACTTATTTTTTTGGCAGAAGAGACAGGAACATTGCCATTTGCATGTGCTGCCTTTTGTGGAGTTTCTAATCTGTGCTATTACTGAATACAATAACCATGATAATAATTTCAACAGAGAAGAACATCCTGACCAGCACTACATGTCTTATGCTTGTCCTTGCCTTGCTAGTCTTTCTTGCTTATGCTGGGACCAGCTACTCTCTTGCTTTGGTTCTGAGGGACACAGACAAATGTCTTAGAGTGGTGATAGGGATTGAAATGAAATTGAGGAAAGCCGTTCCCTTAAGAGCTAGTGGTGGGACTCTGGAGAATAATCTGTCCTTCCCTAGGAGGTCGTATGTTTGCTTAATTTTCGTGGTGACTGAATCTCTGGAAATGCTTGTTTTCTGTTTACCACCCCTCATCCAAAATGAGTGACTGTCTAGAACATGGTGCTCTTTCAGGTGTAAAGAGGTAAGAGTGGCTATTCATGGGAGGTAAATCCAGAATTACTTTATTTTTAACTTTTTGTGTTCAAATCATTGATTCAAAACATCTGATGAGACAACTGTCAGTTACTTTTTTTTTTTCGCTTTTGCACAAGGGAAACAGCATTGCCTTGACAGTGGCCTTCAGTGATACATGACCAGGTTTACACTTTTGAGGATCCCTCTTATAGCCTGCTGTAGCAAAGAGCATACCATCTGATGACACTTTGCAATTTGGAGTTCATCCGTTCATTGTGTTTTCAAAGCTTTAGGCTGAAAATATGATAGAGGCTTATTCACATCCAGGTTCAGTTCTAGAAATTTCTAAGAGATATTACAGGAGCGTGTGCTGGATGTTGAGGGTCACTTCCAAATAGTCCTGGATTTTGAAGGCTGGTCTGCCATAGTCCTTCCAAAAACCTCATCCCTGAGGAATATAAGCTCTGGAATGTCACTGGGGAGATGATGGTAAGATCCGTTTAAAAATCCCAAAGGCGGCTATGTAAGATATGTATGGAAAGCCTGAGCTGCAAAGCAAGTGACTTGGTCCAAGGTTTGCCTTGACGCCAGAAGAGGACCTGAGATATTTTCTCCTGTCAACTTGACGTCTTTGGATGTGGCTTGTCCCAAAGTAAGGGAGTTTCAACATCCAGTGCTAAATACATAGATGGGTATGTGAGGGATATAGATTCCTGAAGATCGAAGTTCTTGGTGTGGTTCTAGAGGAGATCATACTGCCTTGTTAGCTATAGCTGTGTTACACCCATGAGTGAGAGCACAAAAGGATCAATAAAGGTTTGATGATGATGATGATGAGTTGGTGATGATTATTCCGTAGGGTTTTCTTCCTGTCTCAGTGCAGTGCACTTTATACTAGACAAACAGTTGTCCCTGTGCTTTTGCCACAGCGGAACAGCTGACTTGTTGAAACCGGTCACCAGTTTCTGACTGCTGTGGTGCAAATCCTGGACCAAGGTGAAGCTGCCCTTTCTTGTGCTGTGACCTCTGCCTGTGCAGATGGACTGAAACATGAGAAGCCAGCCTTGCCTGCCTGGTTTTAGCTGAGCTGGTGTATCCCATTTGCCAGCAATGTGAGCCCCTCACTAAAGTAACTCATGCATGAATTCATGGGGCTGTCCCTTGCAGAAGGCCTGCATTTCTTAAGAGAGGGCATACAGAGAAGGCATATGAACAGGATTGTCTTGAAGTGCCTCCTTTTCAGATGTGGGTTGTTGGGGAGGAGGAAGAGTGTAGTGGCCAGAGGTTGTTCGGGCTCTGAAATTCAGTTCTGTTTGGCAGTAAAACATTTCTCCCTGACTTTGGCTTGTTTGTGCCACAGTGAATGACCCTCTTGCATCTTTCTGTCCTGTGTTGCGGGGAAGGCTACATTCTGCTGCAGGTTGTATTGCAGGTCAGATATTCCTCTTCCTTCTTGCTCTCTGGTTGCTCAAAAGCCAATTCTTATTGGGACAGGCACTTCAAGCTCCTGCTGAGTAGATTATTCCTTATGGCATGTGTTTTAACAAGTCACAAGAAGTTCGAAGTCCATTTGTACTACGTGAAGAGCTGGTCTCTGTACCAAGAGGTGGCATCAGGTACAGCAGATAAGGTGTTCTGGCTTTATTAGCCCAAGACTTGTTTTATCATCAGAATGTTGAAAGGAACATTGATTTGGCAACTTTTTTAATGTGCTAACAACCACACCATTATCTGCTGTTTAGAACCTACTAACTTGCAAACATTTACACTAGTATTGCAATGCTTCTCCTTGCTCTAAGACCAGCAGAGAAGTGAAAATATTACAGCATGAATAGATGCATGTTATTGCCAGATGATCACCTTTATCATTACACGTAGCTCCTCTGAGATGCTGTCCTGGACCTTCTCTGCTGGAGCAAGGGGGACTGTAGATACACCCTCTCACATTCCTCCTCCTAGCAGACTAGGCTTCTCAGTAATAGTGGTCAATTATTTTACTGTTGGTTAATAATTAGTGCAATGTGCAGCTCAGTCTTGTCTGCCGTGAGTCACAGACTTAAATAAAAGAGAGCTGTATGACAATTTCTGAGAGGAACCACCCCTCTGTGGGGGGTTTGTCTTTTGTGTAAGACTCTTCTTTCACGTGAAAGAGACTGCCTGGAGGGGAGTGTGGGCTTGGGGGCGACCAATTGGCATGATACATCAGCATGGGGAGATTCCCAAGGCAGCAAAGTAGTCATGTTACCGTGGCGCCCTGCCCAGATTAATTAGTGTCTCTGCAGGGTTAATTAGCATGGTTCTTTGTGCCATGCAGACATAGCCTTAGTTATTTCCTTTAGCAATTATGAGAACTTGTGCCAGTGAAGTGTACCAAGATCGAACATTGCTTTTGATTACTTAGAGGCTGTCAAAAAATTTAGAATATATTCACTAGGAAATAGTGTCTTTACCACTAGAAATGTCACCTTCAAATGTGTTTTAAAATAACATCTCTGCCCAACAAGAATGTAACTACCCTCTCTGTGCTATGCAGGGCATCTATAACTGACATTGTCTGATGCACCATCTGAGGCGTATCTCAGTAAGTTAGCCAGGCATGTCCTTGCTCTTGAGGGGGCTGGTGTTTTTTCAAACTAGCATAAACTCCTCTTTAGGTAAGTGAATCTATCTGGCTGCTGGAGGGAGATGCTTACGTTAGAGGAGTGTGGGAAGAGGTGTTGAACAATGAAATGGAAAAGGAGAGAAGATAGAGTATGGGTGCTACCCACCTGTGGAGAACTTGTCAAGCTGTAGTACTGTGAAGTATGTAGGCTTCCTGTGAAAAAATCGTGAAACCGTATCTTTGGGAATTTAAGAAGTACCTGTTGCTTAGCAAGCTTTGTTTAAATGTGTTATCAGGGTTAAAACTATCAAGGTAAAAAGACAACTTTATGAGCAGATGTGCTCCCGTTGTATATGCAATATCTCTGCTCAACCATTTAACCATGTTTGTTTTCCTTTCCTCTTTTCTTTGCTTCTCCTTAGCACTCAGCTAATGACTGAGTCAATTTTCTGCCTGGGAATGAATTTGGATTGCTGTTTGTGAGACAGTTTAGAAAAACAATTACTTTTTGATGAGATACATAAATCCATTTTGTACAGATTCAAATTTTGTTTACAGTGTTACATACATCTTTTTTAAAATCTCCATTGTATCAGAATGTTTTCTAATGTTTGGTGTTTTTATTAATACCTGTTAGGTGTGGTTTGTTCTCTCCTTAAGGGAAAAAAAATGGGTGTGCAATCTAGTATTTTTTGTTTTGGTTGGGCTTGGATGTGTAGGAGACAGATGATTGGGTATGCATGTGCGCTGTGGTTTGTTTTGGGTAAAAGGCAGAACTGAAGCATTCATTCCATCTGATGTGAAAAACAGTAAGGTGTGTGATAAACCTTAGTTCCCAAAGGATTTCTGTTCAGTCCTCTTTGACAAAGAGGGGCAACTCCCACAAAGTTGTCGCTAGCTTATCTTGCAACCCAAGCCATGTCTTAGTCCTGCGCTTTGGTGTTTCACAGTTACTGTACTTTCAAACCAATCTGGATCACGGGTGGCATAAACAGCCTCTTTGGCTGAAGTACACAGCGTAGTTCTGTGCCTGGTACAGAGCTTACGCTAGCTGTAAGACAATGTGCGAAGGTGAAATCTGCTGGAGCAAAGTTAACCCATGAGAAACAACTGAACAATCTGGACACCGTGTCATGGGGACATGGCATGCTGGGTCTGGTAGTAGGAGATTGCAAGTCAGGGGTTCTTGTGTCCATGAGCAGTTGTCCAGAGTGTGTATCTATCGACTGGTCATCCTGAAGATGAAGCCTCAAGTCTTGAAATATTCAGAGTTTTTACAGGAAACTGCTGCAATGCTTTATACAGAAGTTATAGAGCAGAAAGTTACATAGAAATGCAATTGTGGTACTTCCTATTATTTGTGAATATGTAGCTCCGAGATGTAGTGCTGGGGCCTGAATCATAGGCCCTGCACTGAAGTTGACCTGCAGATGAACCTTACAACCTCCGACTATATAGTATTAATCACATGGGTAATTTATTGATAATCTACTTCAGCACATATATGCCTATTCCAATGCCAATCTGTAAAACCTTTGCTGTAAGACTAAATGTGCGGTGGGAATCAACAGGGTGATCTTTCTTTAGCTAAAGGCCAGGTGCAAGGCTGGGAAACCGGCTGCCTCTTGCTTTGTTAGAAGCGTGGTACAAGACCATGAGAGCAGAGGCCTGGCTTGGGAGAGAAATATGTGATTAAGGACCAAAATAGATGGGGAGACTCCTTTGTATTCTCCCTTTAGCCCTGGCCAGGCTGTGGGAGGAATCCAGCGGAGCAAACAACACCAGATGTTCCCATGTTTGAAGTTCTGTGAGGTTTTGTGTTTAATAGTATAAAAGCTAGACCTTCCTGCAGTGACTTCGAGACCTCCCCTATGAGTGGGCGCACTGTGTAGGACTTCCCCATTGCTGGGAAGGTTCTCCAGAACCCTCACTGCACCAGGGGCTCCCCAGCGACTGTGGGTCTGGATGCTGATATTGGGGCGATTGGTGATGTTCTTTCTTAGTATTATGTGCAGTTAGCAATAGTTATTGATTTAGGTGCATTATCCTGCTTATTCTCCTTGCTGCTTAAAACTAGACTATAATAAGCTTGCATTGCCTTATTCTTGTAATACTCTGAAATAGACAGTAAAATAAGCTTATCCTTCTGTTGGTGCCTGTGTCCCTCTTCTGTGGGACACCCCCTGCCCGGGCCAATTAGCAATACACAAGGATATAATTTGTTTTCTTTCATCTCAAGCTTCTTAATGTATTACAGTTTATGTTATGATGTAAATGGAGAAACTTTTAATCATCTTGGAATGGACTCCCACTGAAATGCAAGAAAAACATTTTTAGGGTATCATGAGTAGCTAACATGCAGTGTAAAAATTGTATTTTACATAAATAGCTGAAACTCTAACCAGACAGACTGAGGAAGTGTTAAGAGAGGAGAAGAAACCTACTCCCCTTTCCTCAGGGTAACTTAAGAGCACTGAATACTATTTGACAAGTTGCCTAACCTTGGAACTTTTGGATTTCTGGCTCTGTAACAGATGTTGCATTCAGTTTATGTTTCTGGAGTCTTCCACTTAATTCTTCCCTCATCCCACAGACAGATCCTGCTACCTTCCTTTGACATGCTACTTTTCATTTTAGTTTCTGAAAACAGTTAACCCTTAGAAGGCTGGTTTAAGGATTTGTAAACAGTCCAGGATTAGAATGATGTATATATTTAGGAATGTTGGTCTGTGGCATGCTTTCAGAGCTAGTTTGTTTATTTATTAATTTAAAATAAACCCCCCTCATTCTTATCTAGTATGATTCTCTTGCACCGCATTAAGCGCACATCTCTGTAGTGTTACGAACTGGGACAACGATTACCTCATATGCTCATACTAAAGCTTTAGGGAAGCACTTAATTACAACCTGGATGATAAGAAATGTCTTTTCCCTGAAAGTAATCTTGAAAACTGTCTTGAGTAACCATGCTAGATACAGATAAATTGTTTTGCTGACCCATCCCTCTATAGCTGTCAAATGTCGTGGCAGTATAGTTGCGCAACTATTCTGTGTCAGCTCAGCTGACATGCACCATACCTGTGAGTGATTGTGAGGTGGGATGTCTCTGTGCAGGCAACAGCATCCCTGTATGTGTGTGCCTGTGGTTTTGGGAAGTTTGCTTATTTGGGGGATTAAACATGCCAAGTTAGATGGAACTAAAAAACAAGCGTCTAAACTGTAGTGACCAAATGTCTTTGCTGAATCGCTGTTGAGGAAGAGAGCCGTCTTATGTGCCGTAGTGGTGCAGGCTGCAGTTGGACTGTCTTTACTCAACAGGGGTTGAGAGTATGTATGAGTCCTTGCAAGATGAGATTTTTTAAAAAAAATTCCTCATTAAGTGAAATGAGAAAAAGCAGTCTGTAGATGTCTCTTCTTTTACTGCGATCTCTAAAGTAGTTCCACGTGTCTTTCATGTACGCTAGCATCCTGGCTTATATAGTGCTACTACTGGGTCCCATGGCCTTCTGCTGCATTTCCCAGTTCAAGCTAGTACCAAGTTACCTTTCCTTAAACATTTGCTGTTGTGTTTGTGTAACTGGCATGGCTGGTGTGTCCTGACATGCCTGGAGCTTTGTTTCTGTGCATTCGCATGGACTGTTGTTTGAACAAAGAGGATTTAAATTGGGAAGGCAGTGCAGGGTAACATAACTGTTGTAAGATGCTTGCTTTCTTTCCAGGATGCTGTAACCAAAATATTGCTTGTGCATTTCACCTTGAAAACACAAGGTGATTATTTGTGATTGTTAGTAATTTCATCATTGTTTAACCTCTGCCAGGCATCAGCAGTTTTAAACATGTGATATATTGCCTAATTGGTAACTAATTGGTGCTTTTCATTTCTCCTCTTGTAGGATGGCTTTCAGGTTCCTGAATGTGCTGTCAAATGTTGAAGCATTGAACTAGCTGAATATTCTGCATTATTTCTGATGTTTAAAAAGGCCTAAAGGAAAGTAGAGACCTGGCACTTCTCTTGATATTTTAAGGTAAGATGTGACCTCTTTTGATAGAGGGAAGTGGTCCTACAGACTGTCCCAGCCCCAACTCTTGCACTATACAAACATGAAGTCTTAGACTAGACCCGACTATCAGTATTTGTCGGTCATGAGTAAATTCACTGACTTCAGTAAAGTAAGAATAGATGCAGTGAAGAAACTACTTGATTTCTTTTCCTAAATCACCAATTCTATACTCTTAAGCGCTTGTATGCCTTTTCATTAAAGTGCCTTAGTCCTTCATTTGTGTGTTAACAATGTTTTAGTAGTAAAAAGATTTAGTTTTCAGTCTCCATGGGGAGTCAGGCTGAGATAAATTCATTACCAGGAAAAATATTGGTAAGAAGCTAGGTGCAGCTGTAGCGAGAAAAGTGACTGCTTTTACTAGAGCTGTTGTTGCTGCCTTCCATTAGTTAATTAATTACCCATATTTTGTACCCATCTTTTGGATTCATAACTCTATTGTCTGCTGTATTGTAGTGCTGCAGCTACTTTTTCTCAGCAGTACAGTAGACTGGCCACAGTCTGGACCTATGGAGAGTTTGTTTGTGCAATGCCCAGTGCACAGCATGGTCTTCTCTTGCTGCAGAGTTGTTTTGGGACTGGATATAAGTGCCCCAGCAGGATACAGTTATATAGAAATGTTCTTCTGCAAAGGTCCAAGTGGGGTTAAAAACAACACCAAAGTGAGGGCCTAATTTAAATCTGTAGTAGAAGAAATCCAGATAGTCACCATGTGAAGGCTCTCTTTCCTGTTGAGTCCTGGATTCCCTCAGGTTTGACATCCGTTTGAAGTGGCAGCTGGCTTCTGTTTCTATTTACTTTTGGTCACTGTTAGTGTCCACCTTGCAGTGCACCACAATGTGCTGCGGATTCGGATGAGAGATAAGACGCAGCTAAACTGAACTCATCTCTTGAAAAGCAAAGATTTAGTCTCTTCACCATTCTAGCTATTTAGGATAGTTCACTGCAGATTAATTCGTCTCATGCGGCTTTTGTTGCTTTAATCAGAGTGAAATCAAGCAGTGGGGGACAGCTTATTTGGCTTTTGAATGTGGAGTAAATCTTGTGCTTATAGATGTGGCCATTAATAACTGAGCTGTTGGGACATGTAGAGGACTACTGAATCTAGCGATCCCAAAGACGGTGGAGAATCGATGTTTTCCAAAACAGTGGAAGTCAGTAAGAGCAGAAGAACAGATCTGCTTTTCTTCATTACTCTTAGAGCTTCCCATTTAAATGGTGTGTGCTTGTGCATAGGTGCACACACACAGGCTCCACTGATTCTCCCTTGGGCTGTCTTGCACAAAACTTGCTTCAGAGGGAGTGGAGTGCGATGCAGTGCACCCGTGGCAAACTGTGTGAAGCCTGCCTGCACTTCTACAGCAAACCTCGTGCCAGCACACCTCAAATCCACCCAGTGCTCTTGCTTGTAGAACAGTGCCTGTCCCTCCTTGCAGGATGCTGTTCTTCACTTGGGTGTACCAGGGCTTTCACTCTTCTGAAGCTCCTCCTTTTCACCAGGCAAAGTATTTGCAGGTGAATTTTGTCTCTTCTGATGGGAGAGAAGTACTTTGTACAGGAGGCGGGGGAAAGCAGCCATGACTGCTTTTTTCTACAAGAGTCAGCTCTTACCACAAGGCTGTGGCTATGGAAAGGGGCAGGACGAAGAGAAGGGCTTCTCAGAGATGTTCCGAATTTAAGTTCCCTTTATCTTACATACATGCATACATGTATAGCCTTACATTGAGTGGTTAGCAAGTTGTCCTGCTGTACATTTGAGTGGTGCTGGCCAGTAACTCAATGTTAGAGGACAGGAATATACATCATTATTATGTGCCTTATGTACATTAATTAATAGCCATCACAGCAGAGGTACTACAAATCAGAATCATAGAATCATTAAGGTAGGAAATTATATCTAAGATCATCTAGTCTGACCGTCTATCCAGCACTACTGTGACTGCTAAACCACGTCCTGAAGTGCCACATCCATACCTTTTTTGAACACTTCCAGGGCTGTTAGTACACTAGGGATACTGATTTAGCAAGTGTTTTGAGAAGGGGGCTCAATTTCTCTTCATAAAATACAGTACTTGAAGATCGTGTGTGCCTGTGACTTCATGTAACACAATAAAGTTGTATTCAAGGCATTTTGCATTTGTACAGCTAACTGCTACTTTGAAATAGCAACAGGACCACTTCAGCACATTTTGCCTTGAGTTACAAAGCCAGCATCCCATTGGAGCAATATGCTCTATGGAGAGGGCCTGAAAGCATCTTATGTGTCTCTGAACTTCACCGATGCGATCCCTAAGCAGGTCATTAAAGCAGTGTGTTTCTAATTGGATTACAGACTTTGGCAATGTGAGATGAGCAATGGACTTACTAAATTAATTTGCATTTATAAAGCCATGCTTGCTTCAGTGGGACTGTCTGGGGTTTCTCAAAGCGGTGCCCTGGGAGGTTGATTTAGCCAAGGGTTTTACAGAAGTATCATAGGACTTCAAAACAGTAGTTTCACTTTTCATGGCATAAACTCAACCTATTAAATGGAGGGGAAAAAAACAGCCAACAACAAACAACCTTCTGAAGAAAACCTTGCACTTCTTACAGGTTAAAATACAAATACAGTTGCTCTCCTTAGTGAAGTCTTAAGCTGTAGGTTTTTTAGACTAATGCTTATCTTGCAAATATTAATGATTTTATAAAACAACATGGCTAGATCTCAGTGCAATTTCATCTGGGATAGTTGGTGAGTGCAGGACAGATCAGATAAATTCTGCTTTCATAGGTGTTAAGCAGCTTCACCAAAGGCTGGAGTTGGTTGCCCTAGCACATCAATGTAGTGAGATTTATTCAAATCTGGCCTTTCACTTTCTGAATTTTGTGGGCTTCCTGGAGCAGTTAAATTGCAGTTTTACACACCGACTAATTGGCTTCTAGAAGTGCATGAGACACTTGGCTCTGCAAAAGGAATCTAGGAATCTTATTTTGAGAAAGCACACCTGTTGTTGTAAGTGACCCTGAACTTTATTATACAGTAGTATACATCCTAAGTAGAAAATTAAAAGTGTCTGCAAATACTACTGATCAGAGTTGGCTCTTTCCTCTCCACACCTGCCCAATAAATACAGTTATGGGTTTTGTTGTTTTTTTCCCCCATTTTTTTTAATTATTATTATTTGGCCACATACTTCCACTTGACTACTTTACAACAGATCTGGCTTAAGTTCTGTCTCTGACTTCCTTCCACAACTCTTAGTTGTGGTGGCGCTTAAATACAGCACAAAGCCGTCAGGCTGCCCAGCCATGCTTCTTTTACATCCTCCACCTTCCCACATTGTATGAAAGTAGTTTTTCCAGGCAGGGACGTCATCCTGTCATGCCAGTTACTGGAGACCTGGAGGGGGTCCTGCCAGGAGCGTTGCTCTGGTTAGAAAATGTTTGTCAAGCTTCACACTTGCTAATATTTTTAGAGGTAAGCTGTAAAAGGTAGAAGTCTGAAACGTGACCCAAACCCACCTCCTGGTGGTGCTGCCATCCTTGTTGTTGCTTGTTACAGCAGACTCTACACCTGGAACCAAGCTAGGGGAGGACGCAGGCACACTTAGGTAGATCTGTTGCATGTGCAGACCTGGCATCTGCACCCTTATGCTGCTGGTGGCCAGCTCATGTGCTCCAAGTTCCTTGATGCTTTCTAGTGGTAGGAAGAGATGAGACTGACTGGAAGCAACAAGCTTGTGGCACAGCATCATCTCTTGTTCAGTTTGGCCTGCGGAGGGACCCCACCTCTTGCTTGTTTACTGGGGCCATAAATGTTGCTGAGGTGATTTCAGTACGATAACTAGCTCTTTATCGTGATGAAAGCCTTGTGCATGCTCTTCCAATGTATGTGACTTGTGAAGGATTAAAAAATAAGTCTATTAATCTTTGGGGCTACCTAAATTTAAACAAAACCTGTCAAAACCATGGTTTTTAGCTCTTTTGCTGTCAGAACCTGACTGGTTCAGCATCTCTCAGGATTTTCTGAGACTGACAATCCATTTCTGTTATAGAAAATAAACTCCTTTGCTTCGTGTTTTAATAAATTTAGGGGGTTGAGTTGTTGTGTGTGTGTATTTTTTTCCTTTTTTCTATTTCTCTAAATGTAATGCACAAAAGTGACACATCTCTCCTTCTGCTAAGTGTACTTTTACGTTTTCAAAGGAGCTGCTTTGTCCACGAGGAACTGTGGCTCAGCATGCTAATAAAACTCACTTTATGCCTTTAAAATGTTTATTCAACAGTGGCCTGTCTGGCTTACAGTAGCTGTGTGGGTGGACTGTCCCTGAATTTTGTAGACTTAATTTAGTACTACACAATACCCAGTGATGGAAAACAGCTATAAATTGTCTGTGCGCAGCCATGCATTATTGATAAAGCTCCACAATTTCTTTATTTGATGTTGTTAGTGCAACAGCTGGCTGATTTGTTAAGACTTTTTTTCCCCTATTGGCAGTAAAATATCTCTTCATTTTGAACTCTGAATTTCCTCCTAAGTTTTGAATTGTATGGGGGTGAAAGCTTGCTTTTTTTCCAGTGCAACTCAATCTAGTGGAAGTGTTTCCACAGAGTAGTAACAAGCTTCATTTCTGGGAGAGCTAAGCAAACAGTAAGTTTGTCTGTATAGAGAGTAAGTTTGGCTGTATGTAAAAGACAGGACTTTTTTAATTGTCATGATTATTTAAAAATGGAAAATGGAGCATGAAGTGTCATAGTAGATTTGAAAAAAATAAATCCTTTAATATATATGATTTGGCACATCCTTAGAGAAAATGCTTTACAGTGACTTAGGCATGCTTTGTAATTTCAGTGTTCCTTCAAAGTTTATGAAAAATCTCAGCAGTCTTAAATTTATCTTTTTTTTCGTGTTGACACTTATGATGAGTAGAGAGCTTACTGAATACAATTTGCATATAAAACTGTGCTATAAACTAAACAGTTCTTTTCGAGTAGTGGAACAAATGTACAATGAGGTGCTCACACACTGGAAATTAATAAATAAATACATAAAAATTAAAACTTGCCGGTAAAACTATCAAAGGCCTAGTCTTCCCAAAAAATGTCCAATACTGAAACTTATTTTTCAGCTGTGATTTCTGGAATGGTAGCTTCTCCCAGGTTGTTGTTCTAATATGACAGAGGGAATGTACAATCTGTGGCAAGCAAATGCTGTATTTCAGTATGGAATTGTTCATTTCCCTCTTTTATGTGTATGCATATGTATCCTTTTGTAGAATCATTCCAGACCTCTACAGATTTTTTTATTTTTATTCCTTTGTAAAAGTGTTAGGTTAGCTAAAAGTATTAATATAGTTTTGATCTTCACAAGCCGTACCGATGTTTATAATGGTTTGCTCTATTCCATGGAGAACAGCAACATATTAGTCTAGCTTTCCATATATGTATAGCCTTTTAAGGTAAGAAGTCATTAAGTAATGAAGTAATTTAACTGGTTGCAAAGTTTTAATCAGGAGGCAAGAAAAACTAACAGGAGAAGGACTAAGATGATTGACAGAGGCTTGCTGGAGATTTACATTGAGAATAACTCATTCTTCAAAACTCTTTCATTTTCTGATGGAAATTGTGGGGTAAATCAAATACTGTGGCTGTGAATTATTAAAATGCAAAAGACATGAATTCCTATTGACTTTGTAAATCTCTAACTCCTTCACTGCTAATATAAAATCATTTATCTTAAAGGTGTTGTGGGGCTGTGAGGATTTAAGTGAAAGCTTCGACATCGTGAAGACTATTTTGATATTCAAGACCATTAATTTTAAAGCTTGCTTGATGCATAGAATGCTGCTGTGGAAGGAGAATGGGAGGTTTTTCCATAGGTCATCTGATAGGTCTACGATAATTTACTTGATTGATCAAAGTGGCAAACTTTCCAGTAGTTTAAAAGCTTATGCAATTTGGACATAATACAGGCAACTAAAAATTCTCTGCTGGTTGAAGAGGATACCTTTGATTACATCTTGCTGAAGATACAAACAATTGGATATTGACATGCCTGTGAATTTTTTTTTTTTTTTTGGAGCGAGTGTGCAGCTGGTTGTGTTTTCATACAGAAGGAAGACTGCAGCTGTATTAATACACTTCTGACTTTGTTATAACCCTGTATTCGGATGGTTTTGGAGTATGAGTGTGTAATTTCTTTTCTCAAACCAGCATGCTTCAGTAGTGAAATACAATTTTAAAATTCCTTGTTCCTGGTGTTCATCTAAAAGAATGCCTTTCACTGGCATTGTTAGTGGCTACTGTAATGAGAAATTTTAAGGAAGCATCACAAAGTACAGTGCAGTTTGATGCTCCTCTGCATCTAGGAGCTCTCTGCAGGCAGCACATGGATGAAGTTACTTTGACCTCTTCATTTACCCCCCTGGACGTCAATCAGAAGTCGTCTGACAACACAAAAGAGCTTTAGTGCAATTTGACGTTTCTTAATTTCTTCATACTAACGAAATATGCCTTACTCCAGAAAGGCCAAATGACTTTCAGAAAATTATCTAGATTAAAAATGGACTATGCAAGTGACCTACATGTTGCTTGCCACCATCCCAGGTTCTTTACCCTTGGGAAAGCAGTTGTGGAGGAGACCTTGAGAGTGGTTTGGATGAGGTGGTAAGAGAACAGCTTCATGTCACTGATCTCGGTAGGCCACGCTCAAAATACAGGGACAGCTGCAGCAAAGTCTATTTCCTGTTACCTGTAAGTACAACTTTTTAAAAACACGAGGAAAAGAAATGAAACAAAATTAGTGTTTGATTGTAATGCCATACAGTCAGTGCAGTGTTGCAGGAATGGCATTATAAAGAAGGACTTGAAAGCAGCTGATTTTACAAAATAAGAATAGAACTTCAGTTTCCCCAAGGGAAAAAGACACTTTTCCTAGCAGTCGGTATAAATGCAAAGTGGTAGGGGAGCAAGTGGGCTTGGCCTGTCGACATCTGATGGCCTTCCGTTACTGTTGCCTCTTCAACCGCATCAAAATATGTGATGTTAGATTATTATAATTTTTTACTTCCATTATAGGAGGAATTAAGGGGTGTGTGTGTAGGGGGACACCCTTTGACTATTTTTGGAAGGTACTACCTAAAATATTTTCTGTTTGAAAGCATAGGACAGAAGGGTAAAATGTGTGTGGTCGTGTCCATCCCCACCCAGGTGTAAACACCAAATGCTTCATCTACGACAAGCTGCAACATGCCATGTTATAAGGGAAAGAAAACTCCTTTCTGTTCTCCCTTCTCTTGATACAAAAAGATGTGTAAAACTTGTTTGGGTGGGACAAACTTGAGCAGCCTCTTCCAGGAGGTTTGATCAGTGCTGGAAAACCTGTCTCGCCTATAACGCAGATGCCTTGTGCTCCCGTGACCTCACTGCTGAAATCTGCAGCTGATTGCCACACAGCCAGGCAAAACCTTGGGTGGGATTTAGTGCCTATTGCAGAATGTAGCTCAGCCCGCCTGCATTACCCACACCGGTTCTGCTGGCTAGGTTGCAGGACGCGCTCACCCTGTGCAAGACAGGTACGTCATCATGGACAGAATCTCCTTCTCTTTTTGGCTACACAATTATTGTCAACCACTAACTGGAAAGAGATGGGGAGGATAATGAATTACATACTAATTTTAGCAAATTACTGCTGATAGTAGTGCTGTTGCCTGCTCTGACGGCTTCTGCAGTGACAGGAACTGATTCTCAATGAGACCATTTAACGGATTCTCTAGGTGCCAAGCCCAGACTAACTTCCAGCTGTAAAAGTAATGAATTTTCTGCAAAACTTGCTTTAAATAGAGCTATGTCCTTGCCTAATGTCTGTAACCATGATAACTAATCACATTCTGTCCTTCTAGAGGCCTCTATTGATTTTCTTTCCACGATGAAGTTGGTGAGTCCTTTCTTTTTTGCAGAGGGTAGAACGCTTTTTAACCCTCTTCTCCCAACAGCCATTTTGGCTGGCAACTCTCCTGCAGTTTCCATGAAATGTGGTGTGCCAAGGTGGGTTACCCATCTGCTATCTATAGCACATACACCCTCAGGGTGCTTTCTTGTTCTCCTACTCCTCTTCCCCCTTTCCTCACCCCTTCTGTGCTGCTCTTAATGAGGGTGCTCAGGGATGGCTGCACAGATTTTCCCAGCATGCATCAATGCAAACATGACTAAGTGTTATGCAGTATAAACAGATGTGGTTGGGAATGGCAGAAGAATTGCCGGGTGGGGAGAAAATGATCTGTGTTGTTTAGGAAAATGGTTGCGTGTGCAACTAATTGCAAAATAATTGAATAAGAAGTTATATGTTGCCTCACTGCAAGCTTTAAGTATCTGAAACATCATCTTTTTTTCTTCCTTAATGCTGAAGTTCATTCTGAAATGGAAAATGGAGTAAATAAGGGTTGGACCCGGCATAACTCTTAAGCCATTTTTCAAGGTTCCTCACCCTTTCTCCTTCTTATTTAATACAGGATGATCTTGTGCACATGAAATACTGTGTTGTAAAACCACAAATGTTAGTTTGTATTGTTTATATCATTTTGCTTGTATTGTTTCACTTACTTTGCGCTAGACAAATTGTATTTCTGAAAGTTTTCTTTAGTGTGCCTATAGGAAAGGCAATACTACAGCGAGAGGTTAAAAAAATACAGAGTAGGCTGGAGAACTTAATTTTAGCGTGAGTGTCATGAATGATGGGGCTTAATCTGTCTTAAACGCAAGGAATTTTCCTCCCCAATAGTTCTGAGGTAAGTACAACTTTTAAGGAGTCATCACCTTGAGATGGAGCCTGTGGTTTACTTCAGAGTGAAATCACAAGTGACTTTAGCAGGTTTTGTTCCTGCTTTCTCTGCTTTCTTTGCCTTGCCATCAACCGTTTTGATGTTTTGCTGCCTAGCTTCCCCACAGCAGCAGCTGATGCGGTACCGCAGCTGCCTCAGTAGAGATGCGTCAACAATGATAAATTATCTTCCCTGATAAGGAAGGGTGCAGGGGAGAGATGAATGCTGCTGCTTCCCAAAGATCGGTGTGAAGTTCAGATACTAACAATGTCACAAGCGTGTGAGACAGATCTAGGCACAGGCTTTTAGGAGCTGTTAGAGCTGAATGTTAGCTGTCAGTCCTAGTCCTTGGGATATAAATGGAAAAATTGTCACTGACTTTGCTTGAAAGCTGCTGTGCATGAAATATTCCTCAAAAACCTCAGTTAATGCTCTGAGAGGTAAACAGGTGATGTACTTACGACTTTCTGAACCAATTTTTAAACTTCAGAATAATTTTAAAAAGATTGGTAGCAAAATCCATTTTCAGACATCTCATTTTAAATCTGTCTTCAGCAAGTTAGGGATTATTGCTTGTTTTGGCCAAAATAAAAAATACAGGAAAGAAATAAAGTGTTTTCTGCAATGTCACCCCTCATTTGCGAGTAATACTACCATCCTGAACTTGTTTCTTTGTCATATCACTTCAGGTTAACTGCACCCTTTGTTTTGCCTCAAATTTTAAAGTAGAAAATAATTACTTCCCTCAGCTTTAAAATGGGCAAAAAAAATAGCAGGATGATTCTTCCTGTTTTAAAGAAATAGAAAAGCCAGGAGAAAACTTTAAAAGTCAGTAATTGTTCAGGGAGGAGTTTGGCTTGTTGCAGCAGAAATATGCATCTCTGTATTTTATGTGTCTATGTTTGTTTAACTTTCAGCTATGCATTTTAAGGTGCCTGTAAAATTCTTTTTAGTCATGGCTGAGATCAGACTAAGCAGGTAAGCATAGGTTTAAATGCATAATAGCGAGGCTTGGCTGAGGCTGGTTAACTGGGCTTGGCTTTTTAATTGAAAATGCATAGAAATAAGGAGGCTTCAGTTTTAAATAAATTACCAGTCTTTCGGACAGCACAAGCGTTTTTTCTTTATGTAAAAGGAAGGCGCGTGGAGGTACTCAGGCATTGTGTCCTTTGCTATGTACCTGAAACAATTTATGACCTGTCACTGGTCACAGTGTAATTGTTTGGACTGTGTTGGAAATGTATTTTCTATTTAGAAACCTAGGAAAAAAAGTGCTCAGAAGTTCAAGGAATTTTGAAGGCAAAGGAGTCTTAGGCAGGAGAACTTGGCCAAGTGCATGGGCAATGAGCAGTGATCTGAAGGAGCTGAGAGGAATAGGAGCTTGCTTCTGCTGGTTCACTCTGCAGCCTTGAGCACCTGTGCTCTGTCAGGTTTGCTTCTCAGTAGAAGAGCATCTCCTTAACTCATGCTAGCCCATCATTAGCTGTGGTGCTAACCTGCCTGCACAGTGGTTTTTGAGCACATAAAGTGACTTTAATATTAATTATGTAAAGATTTGTGCATGTGCTTTAGAGATGGGTGATTTTTTTTTTTTTTTAGTTTTGAGATGGTTAATATATTGAGCAACAAAACCTCTAAAGCCCAGATTTTGAAAGGAATATCGTAAGCATAATTTCAGCTGTAAAAGAGCTTCAGAGGTTGTCTTTCATGCTTCCTTTTGTGTAGGTGACTAAGTGTTGCCTAATATAGTGCTACAAAATCTACTATTCTTGGGTAGGGCACATGTGAAAAGGCTCCCTGAGAGTGATGCTGTAGACAATTAAAGTCAGATATGAGCTGACGACAGCAGTTATTACCCAGAGAACTCGGCACTCTGAACCTTCGTCTCCAAATGCATGTGCCCTTCATATAAGAGTAATGAATATACAGGCAGGACCACATAAAAAGACAATGCAGGAGCCCGGAAACAGAGAGACAAGTGTGAAGGAAGTGTATGTAGGAGGTAAGAGAACTTCAGAGACAACGAGCTGCAGTACCGTTCTACTTCTGAAGACTTTTTTGCTACAGCGAGGGTTTGTGATGATGTATGGATCATTGTGGAAAACCAGCCTCGTGGGAAATGTGGGGATGTATTTCAAGACCTGTAAGGAAAATTAGAAATCTAAGATTGAACACAATGAGTATCTGGGCAGCAACTAGCTTGTAAATAGACTGAGAGGAAAGAGATTAGGGATCTGAAAGTTAAAAATCTGTGAATCATTTTAATACAAATAAACATTAAATAGGTCCAAGACCACTAATCTCCCATTCCTGTAATTGTGGGGGAAAATAAGAAAAGATGAAAGTAGTTCCTGGTGGTGCAATATCACTCTGTGCCTGGGGGATGACTTCCCTACTTCCACCACATTTCTAGTAAAGGTTTATTTAATATTTGGGGTTTTTTTTTTCCCTTGCCCTTTGCTCTGCGGGACAATTCTGATAAAGTGGGAGAAACGGATTTGTTTTTTGCTGAGGAGGTATGCAGTTCACCATAAGCTAGAAAAAACAACAACCACAAACCCCAAAAAGTAGTGGAACAGGGAGGATCTTTTCTTTTGTATGAGTTAGTGGCAGTGGGGAAGATACCTCCTCAGACAGGGAAACAGCTGTCTCTAATCAGGCCAGGGAAGAATTGAGAAAAAGAAAAAAATGTTTTAAATTATGAAAGCTGCTTGATTTTTCACTAGGTTGTAAATGCCATATGCAATTATGAGAGTTTCTTTGTAGTAATGATGTGGTTAAAAGTAGTTTATGATAGGGAATGTGTTGATATTAATCCGTACAGCCTACAGCTGCTGCTGTCTTTGTAAACCTCAACAAATGCAACGGTTGGACTAGAGAAATGAGTAAGTTTGGAAAAGCAAACAACTTTGTTGAGAACACCAGAACTTTGCAGTGGGTTTTATTTGGTGTTTTGCTTTAGATGGCCCTTCCTTCTTCATGAGAGAATTTAGGTTGAGAACAAAAACAGCAGCAAAGAAAAAAGTAAAATACTTTCTGTGTTTCCATTTTTCTTCTCTTTTCTCCGTATTTTCACTAATCTCTGTTTTCCTTGTCTTTTCTCCACTGAGTGCTTTGGAAGGGCCTCCTAATTCTATAATTGTGTTATATCATAAATCTTGTTAAAGCATGGTATTTTGCCAATATTCCATGTAGAACAGTGGGAAGTAGTGGCTGTAAAGTGCTTTGACAAGTAAGTTAAAGGAGCTGGCATTCACAGAGCTGCATTAGTACCCTGCGTCTCCTAGTACACCGTATCACAAAACAGGTGCAGGAAAGCAGCTGATGCAGAATTTAGGCAGTCATGTGGCATTATCACTTAGTAAAATTTTTGCTACCTTGATCACATGTGGAGTTGTCCCCCTGCTCCCTCCAGCTTCATGCGAAGCATTTACTGAGCACCTTCAGTCAGCCATGTGTGCTGTGAAGATGGGGCAGCGCTGACCTTGGAGGTCAGCCTTGGTTCTGAGCTTTTCAGTGGGCAAGGGCACTGCGTGACCTCGGCTGACAGTACCTGAGCAGATGGCCAGTGATTCATGATTCTTGCAAGGCTATTCTGTCTTCTCAAAGTTGTTAATGAGGCTTAACAGTTAGGATATCCTACCCTACTGAAAACCTTATGGTTACCAAGCTTATAAACCAGACATCTTTCTTTAGCATTGGATTAAAAAACTAAAATGGCCTTGCTTTCAATGCAGCGTATGTTTAGAGTTGTGGTTTTGGACAAAGAGGTATTGCTGTTACAGAGTGCAGGATTCCGGTGCAGGAAACACATTTGGAAAACACATTTGGAAACACTGTGTGTTTGGAAAAACCTAGGGTGGTCTCCAAAAGAGGGGAATACAAGGAAAAAACCTCTTATTTAGGGAAAACAGACAAGGCAGGCGTGTGTATGAATTCTGCATACAGCAGGCTGTCCTTCAGCAAGTGGTTCTTCAGCTGGAGAAGTTTCCCAGTCTAGGTCAAGGCTGAACAGTTGTGCCCTGGAGAGACAAGGACAGCAGGAGAAATGCAGAGTTTCGAAAACGAGTGACGCTAATTGAGTGTGCTGCTCAGCAGAAAACTAACCTGACAAAATAAAGGTTTCTGCTGTGTTAGTGAAACGAATCAATTGAGTAAGACTCCAAGGGAGAGCCTGCATAAGGAACAGGACAGAACTCTGCGTGGCAGTGGTAATTTATCTTAATTGTTTTCTATTTTGACATTCACTGTTTTGTTCTTCACACAGAGAAATTCAGAGAAATGATGCATGCTGTGTTTCAGTGTGCAGTTGCAAAAGTCTGTTTAATTCTTAGGCAATGGAGAGTGAAATGTAAAATTATTCTGTTTAATTTTTAGGAGGCAGTTGTTCATGCTTCAGTCCATAAACATAGTATTTTAGAGAGAAGACCCTCAGGCATGTCCAAGATCATGGGTTCATTTGTTGTAACCACTAAAATCTGTTTTCCTCTGACTACTGTTAATCTTGGGCACCTGTGACCTCCTTTCCTCCTGAGTGATCAGGAAAAGTTAGAACACCTGCAGAGCTTTTTCAGGCATTTCTGTCTGCCTAGATCTGGTTGCTTTACCTCCTCTCTTGGAAAACAACAGATTATTTTGTCCTTGGCGCTTAATACTATGTGCGTATAGAAATGTGCATGTTTAGAAAGAAAATTTTTGTCGGCAAACTATTGGTATGCTCTCATCAGTCAGTGTAAGCCTGTTTTCCAAAATGTTGAATTCGAGGAGATTTTGTGCTCACTGTTCTTGAAGTCACAAACCTCTGCAGGGACCCGAGGGTTATTCCGTGTCTTCTGTAAAAACAAGCTTATTTCGAGGCTAGCACTTGGGCTCGGAGCAGGTATAGCAGGCAGTGTCCATTAGGTGGCTCTCGGTTATGGTACGTACATTTTAAGCTACGTGCAAACTAACTTTAAAAGGCTATAGCTCTGTTTGTGTCCTGTCACACGGTTAGAACGAATCCAGAAGTTATAAATTCAGGCTTTCTCAAAGGCTGTTGGCTTTTGATATCATGAACAGCTGCGCTGCACCTACTGTCGTATCTCTCCTTGCTTCCATTGTTTATAAACTGTTCTCCATTTCATGCTGTACGAGTGAGATTATAAAATTACTGGAGAAACTATTATAAAATGACTGGAAAATTATTATGCTGTTTCATTACAGAAAATGTCCTTTGCATAAGAACCTGAAAAGTTAATGAAAACTCCTAGGGTGGAGCAAGGCTGCTGCAAAATTCAAGCTGCTTTCTTCTTTGCTCCTAAGGTAAAATTTGGTACAGAAATAAGGTAGCTCCATTCAAATCAGCAGGTGATATTCACGCCTTGGAATGTACAGAGGTACTGGAGCAACCACTGAGTGGACTAATCTGTCTCCTTCCGTTCCTTGGGCAATTGATCCCGGAGAATAACGATTGCAATTCAAGTATGTGATAATTACCACGTGCATGGTTACGTGCTCTGTCCATGATGGTTAGGCTGATTTTTTAGATGCTGTTCTCCATGCAAAGAGAACTCTGCTGAAACTGCTGCTGCCACGGCACTGTGTGTACTGCCACGGCTGGAGCTCCGAAGACTTGTGGGAGAGGGGAATTAGACCAAGGCTGATTTTGATAGTCGCTCACTCCCTGAGGCTGCAGCAATACGGCACAGCCACAGGCTTTATTTCTACGTCTTGCAGATCACTCCACAGATTTGCTGTACGTGGCAGCCCAAGATGAAACTTTGGAAGCGTTGATGTGCTTTAACTGTGCTTTGCAAGCAGGACAGACAACCCTTTTTAGGGGACAGTGGAGGGAGGAAGGGCACAAATTTTCTCACCATCATCTTGAGAGCAGGGGCAAGGAAGGGTGACTGGGAGATCTGAGTGGTGAAGAGGGACACCCTGTTTGTGCCTCTCAAATTTAATTTGGGTTAAACCTTCCCCAGAGACTGCAGCTCTGTGGCGTATGTGTGGGAGCTGGGTTGGAGCAGTAAGTGGGAGGAAAACCAGTACTAGAGGAGGGGGGGAAAAAACCCACCCAACAATTCGTAGTAGTTTGTCTGTCTGATCAGCTTATAGTGGGGCACTCGGGGAGCTGCTGGATCCAGACAGAGTGGAAAGACCTCCCCTTTCAGCAGCTGGTGGTGAGGTGGGCTGAGGTGTGTAGCAGGGCTCCGGGTGTAAGGACTGCTGCTTGCTCTCTGCAAGGGCGCTCCTTGCCCTCTGCTGTCCTGCTTTGTCCATGAAGTGGAGATGGGTGTTCTTCCTACCAACTTGTGTGCCTGTGCACAGCACATACTTGTTGAAGGAAGAAGTCTCAGAGAAGATTGGAACTTTTTTCCACTTCAGCCATTTGTATCCAACGTATTTCTGAAGGAAAGTAGGGCTTGCTGGCTTGAGTTTCTGTAAGAGAGAAGATAAGCTTTAGAGAAACTGATACCGAGAATTGTGTGTCAGTGGCAAAGCAGAGACAAACTATAAGGAATAATGTTAGTTATTGTGGGCTTTGGTGCCTGACCAAGAGACAGTATGCAGATAAACTTAACTGGTGGGTTTTTTTCAGTAAACATACAAGTTTTATGCTGGACCTGGTATACATGATTCCACACCTGTGCTTTCCATGTAGCACCGCCAAAATGGTTTAGTTTCTGAAATGCAGCTTGTGTACTCTGTCTCTGTTTGATACTCTACATAGGATATATGGAAATATAATAAGAGCTTGTTGTACCGCTTCAGTCATTGAATGTTAGTAATCATCAACTGTTCCACTGGTGGGATGTTCATTTGTTCTGAGCATTTAGTGTTAATCCCAACAGTGTTAAACTTCGTGCTTGAGAGCGTTCTTATAAATCTTTGTTACAAGACTGTCACCAGATGCATATAAAGTGTGAAGGAAACCGGAGGCCTTGGGCACACAATGATCATGGGAAAATTAGTGTAAACTCTTTCTGAACAAGAAAGACAATTTGGTGGCTTTGATGTGCTTGGGTGAGTTGAAACCCAGGGTTTCTTCTGCATTTACTGCAGACTTTGTCCTTAACAAAGACAATTATATTGACAGTGCTATTCTAGGTTTAGATGACAGCAATGACAGATACCAGAGAAATGTCTTTGTACTTTTTTTTTTAATATTAGGCTTTGCAATTATTTGTGTGTCTAAGTTATGAATAATGAGAAGGTTGAAATTTGCATCCAAGCGCTGTTTCCATGTGTGTATATTGGCTTCTTGATGGATTCTGCCAGTTTTTCTATTGTCTCCTGGAATTTATGCATAAAAGAAAAGCACAGCTTGCTTCCAAAATAGTCACAAGTTTTGAAACTTGCCTATCAGGTTTCAGAAGCATGTTTCACTTTGTGCGGAAAGCATTAAAAGCAGTTATGTACAGTGGGACAGTTCCCAGGGCTTCTGAGCCATCCATAGCGACACTGCTGAAAATGTTCTTGCTAGGGGCAAAGGAGGAGTGGGTGGGTGTTGTGGTATGGATCAGTGAGGCTTACAGCCTGGAACTAGAAGGCAGGCAGAGGTTTGCTGTGGTACTTGCCCTCAGCCCAGGAGAGTCCGAGCGGGCTGGATCCCATCCCTGGAGTTACATAAAGCTCTCTCTGGCGGACTTGCACTGAAGTGGAGCTGGCACTGTCATGCTCCTTTAGTAGCTCTCCTAACTCCTGGTGCCTTCGTAGCTCTGGACGAAGGCATGCCTGGAACAAGCACAACAGCCATTCACTCTTTGAATGCTGTGTCATCCCTGGAGTACCCTTCTGTGCTTGCATGCAGAGCGGGTCTGGAAACCCCATAAGAAGTGTGGGTTCTATTACTCTGCATCACTGTTAAACACCGTGTCTTTTATGAATGTAGCAGTTGATGGTCCCTCCATAGGCCACACAGCCTGCTTTGACTGCAGTGGGGTATTGCCTATGCTGTTGCGCTCAGCAGCATCCCCTCAGTGTGGTGTTACCCCAAGGCTGCTGCACACGCCTTCCCTTCTGTCACCCCAGTGTTTCCCACACCTCCCAGACGTGTCTGTTTTACAGAGTGGAGTGTCCTTAGTCAGACTTCCCAAAATGTGCTGAATGGATATAAGGAAGAAGTACAGTCCCTGAGAAAGATACTCTACATGAATTGATCTGTTGGCTGTCAGATGCTCTGCAGGACTGACAGAGTTTTGACCCGTGTTCTTAATCAAAGTCCACACTGGATTTTTTCTTTAAAAAGGTATTAATATTGCACATTGTCAACACTGTACAAATGATTTTTCATTGGCTTCAGTATGATATGCAAGAGAATTAATCTAAGGATTTGGATGTGAGTCATTAATGAGAGTCTCCAGCTTGCCTCCCTCTCTCCTAGTGCAGAAACCACAAGGGGCAAGCTGTGCAGAAGGGTGAGTATAGGTGGATTTTATAGGCTTGTACAGTATGTGTGGTTGCTGGAACCCAGCTGTTTACCCATGGCCTCTGTGACAAGGACACAAGTGATACCGGGGCGAGAATCCCCCACTGCGCACCCAGGTCTGCTGCCTGATGCCCTTCTGCCCACAGGGCTGAACTGCAGGCAGCTGAGCAACTGCCTCTGGAGCCCCTGTGGGAAACAAGTAGCCCTGTGCTCCCAAAGGGCTTGTGGCAAGTCTCCGGGGAGGGCTGTGCATGTCAGCCTCTATCAGTCTGCAGAGCCTCCCCAACCCAGTGGGCTTCTGCTGTGGGGCCACAGGGGTTTCAGCAGATGGAAGGTGATACAGTTTGGGCTTCATGCTTCACTCCTGGTAAACCTGTGTGAATAGTCTCTTAAGAAATACATTAAAGGCTTTGCTTTTTAAATTGCAGAGTATTCTCTGCAGAAGACTGCTCCAGAGGCTTGGCTTTCCTTTAGAGCTCTGCCCTTCCCTCGCTGGGAGTCCTGGTGCGTGCAGAAAGCAGCTCAACAGAGAAGGAGGTGCTGCATGGAGTAATCATCAAGATATACAACTTAAAGTGAGGAAGAAAAGCCAAGAATGATCAAAGCAACTTTCAGAGGTTCCCAGGAGTCTCTGTAACAGTCGAGAGGGTAAGCAGCCACAGCAGTTTGGCAGCGGGCTGTTTTTCTCAAGAGACAGGCTGCTTTAGGACTAAGTTATCAGGTAATATCTGTGTAAATCTCCATGAGTATGCCCTGAAGGATGTTCTCTCTCTGTTCAACAGGATGGCCTCCTTTGCAAACGCTGTTCTCCACAGCACACCGTGTATATAAATAAGTCATGCTAATTATAAAGGTGAGCAGATTTTCCTCTCCATCTGAGAAGATCAGATTTTCAGCACAACATGATGTGGGTGTGAAGAGGAGCTTTATTTCCTAGTTGGTGATAATACCTAGATTTGCCAGGCTTCTCTCAAGAAACATGTAGTTTATATTAGGCATTCCTTAGCAAAACACTCTATTTGCAGACGAACACACCCCCACAAACAAGTTCTGTCTGTGGGCACTCTCACACAACCTGGCAGAGAGCTAGTCAGATATTTCCATGCCTTTGAAATTTAGTTAGCAATTCTGGATGAGTTTTGGCATGTGTCTGTGGAGATAGGATACAGAGCTTGTGCTTCTTTGAAATGTTGTTCCAAAACTCTTGGAAATGCTAAGCGTTGAATTTTAAAAAAAGAAAACCAGCAAGCCAGCTGTCTGGAAAGCTTTAAGAGAAGTGTAACCTTGCTACACTATCCTTAGGCTCTTTCTAGAGTTGCAGAGTTTAGCATGCATTTATCCATAAAAAGATGAGGTTGAATACTTAAAATATAACACAGTCACTTCAAACCACTAGTGTTAATGCTGCCACTAGTGGAAGAAATTATCTGAAGTGATGCTTTCTGTCTGTCATTTAATTACACAGGTACTGGATCTAGTCAAGGCCCACAGGGTTCAGTCTGTTCTCTGGCAGTGACTAGAGAAAAGTGACCAGGGAAAATAATATAAGAGCATGGGATGCACATAATATGTTCCCAGAATATACCTCCAAACTCCAGCAATTTGCCAAACAACAAATCATTTCTTTGTGTCAGTAGCCCTTGGTGGATGAATGCATCACAATTTTTTTTCCATCTGTGGTTTCTAACTACGTTTACGCTTCTAGCACAGTCAACATCTTGTGGCAAGGAGTTTCACTGGTTGCTTAAGTTGTGTGAATGCATCTCATTTTTACTTATTTTATTCTGCCTGACATCCCCCAATTTTTTCAAACTCAGGAAATGTTTGATCCCTGCTCATAGTTTTCAAGTCACATATTTTAATACACCTTTTCATTAACATAAAGTTTCATTTTCCTCTCAGATACACCATTAAAAAACCCAAATAATAATTACAAATATTACTGAAATCTAGATTTTTTAAAAATACTGGGAAAGGGTGTGTGTGCTGGTATTTGTTGCACAGAATTTCTCCCTCCTGCCCAGTCTTGAATACTGGGAAAAATAACTGGTTTTCCTTGCTGTTTCTAGAGGCTTGTTGGTAAAAATATCATCATGGAACTTTTAATTGTATTTCTTTTGTCTTCTATTTTGAAGTCTTTTGATTATTTCTAGCTGTGAACAAGGAGGATGAGAGCAGGAATCAAGAAGATCCAGTTCTGTTTGTGCGTACATTTGAGGAGATGAGGGGGTTTACATATTTAGCAAAGACTTACTTTTTCATAGCATTTGGTAGTCATTGTTTTAGTGTGAGAGAGGAGGAAACATTACTCTCTGCCAGTGAAATTCCTCCTCTTCCTTGCTGCTCAGGTCTCTTAATTGCCATGATATCATTGCTGTCGCTACTTACCACTCTGCCTTCAGATGGTGAGACCTGATATTGCACATTGGTGAGCTGGTCAAGGAGTTGCCAAGTCCACCTCCCTTCCAGACCAGGTGACTGTTTCCCTCCCCTTCAGCTTTATGTCCCATCAACTTTTCAGTAGGATACATTGGCAGGGTAAAATGTCACTGAAGAGTCTCCTTTGAGAGAGGCTGTAATAGATGATCACCACCATGGCCCCTGGAGCTGGCATTATGGATGGTGACTGATTTTGGGAAGCTACTGCTGTCATCTTTCTTACCATGATGCATTCCAGACTGGGCCATTAGCCTCCCCTCCTGCACACTTTTCACTAAGTTGGGACATGTGAGTCTTTTTTTGATTTTTAGATAAAGGCTCAACTGTAAGCAATGGATCTGAAGTACCTGAAGGGAGCATACAAGAAAACCGTGGAGGGACTGGAGCAATGGTTTTAAACTAGGGCAGGATAGATTTAGATTAGGCATTAGGAAGTTCTTTACTGGAAGATATTGCCAAGGAATGTTCTGGATGCCTCATCCCTGGAAGTGTTCAAGGGCAGGTTGGATGGGGCTTTGAGCAACCTCGTCTAGTGGGAGGTGTGCCTATCCATGGCAAGGAGGTTAGAAGAGATTATCTTTAAAGTCCCTTCCACCCAAAACCCTTATGTGATTCTATGAGCTGTTCAGCTTCAGACAAAGCTTTTCTGTTCCTGAAGGACAGCAGAAAGGTAGACAGAAGTGCAAGGCTCGGTCTGCTGGTGATAAAGGTAGCTATGTCTGCCAGGCAGCTGTGTGTGCCATAGACTAGATTACTTTTCTCTGCAGTGCCATCCGCTCCCCTGAAATGAACTCTTTCCTATTACCAGAAAAAAAAGCTTTGTAATTCCACTTGAAAGAGCGATGCCAGACTGAGGCATGTCTGCTGATTGCTCTGGACTGTTTAGCAGTGTAGGTGAGCTAAAGGGCACAGAAAGCAACCACTTTCTACAGTGTACAAATGTACCCTGGCGCCATGGGATCCATGGGACTTCTAGGGCACAACACAGAAAACCTCTAGTGATTGATTAAAATGCAGTCCACTTCAGACTGTGTCAGTAGCAAAGTATCCTTTTAAAAACCTTTAGACTCCACACCTGTATGCTTTTTGTAAATTGGTAGACCTTGTTTATTTCTCATTGCCTTTCTCATCTGGGATGCCACTGAGAGAGTGAGCAGCACTGAGTTGCTGCTCTCAAGAGTTTCTTTTTCACCTTGAGGCTGGAGACCATGCACAAGACTGGCTATAAAGAGAGACATTTTTTCCTAGCAGAAAAACCACACTGGTTCCTCTCACAGGAGTACTGAGCAAAGTAACTTGTGTGAGTGTCCTGCCTGAAAGCTGTGGGTAGGCCACCTTATTTGGACACCACATCTATTATAATTTTTGGTGACTAATCCCGGGCATAATAAATAACAAAAATGACAGCGAGCAGGTTGCGGATTTAAGGATTTTTTTTCACTGTTGCAGGTGTCTTTTTCGGATGCTGTACTCAGAAAGGTTGTTACACTTTGTGCGCAAACATTCTTGCTTTTCATCTATTAAAAAAAATGCTAAAAACTAGATGTCTTCAGAGATCCTGCAAGTGAACCTCAAGTGAAATGCAAACCTCACAGCTTACTAACATCATGCAACTTGAGCAGTTAACCGAAGAGACAGATTTCATTATTTTCTCTTTATGAGTTGGTGGGGGAAGCAGGCAGACTTCTGCACTAGGTAAGTTACAGCATTGCTGGAAGTTTTGACTCTTGCTCTTGGGAGGAGCTGCATCTCCCCTCTCCTTTGGTTAGAGATAGACCTCCATGCTTAACTGTGCAAGCGGGGTCTTAAACATTAGAGACCTGGAAATTTCCTGGCTTAGTGTTGCGGGTTACGGCTGAGCCAACCACTAAGTGCGGACAGATGCTCTCTAACCCCTTCTTCCCCCCAAAGAGTGGGAAAAGAGAATGAGGCAGAGTGACTTATGGGTTAGAAGGGATAAACTAGAACAGATTTAATGAAACAATAATGGAAATAATAGTGAAGTGATAAAGAACTATGTACAACTATATGTAAGCCTGTTATCGAACCCTATTCCCCTCCCGCCCCAGTAGCAATCCCCACTGATGCTGCAGAGTAGGCTTCTGCCTGTCAAGGACAGTAACATCAGTGGTCTACTCTGGCCTCCAACTGGAAGACCTGGAGACACACCATCCATAACAGTGCTGCCTCCTTTGAGAAGGCACATAGAATTAGTCTCGAGGAGAAAACAATGCAGAAAGAACCGTACCTCGCCAATACCGCCTAAGGAGACTTTCCACTGTGCCCTTTTGCAACCAGACTTGCCCATCCCACATCGGCCTTTTCAGCCATCAGTGCGCTTGTAGCAAGTGTGGGTAGAGCCCTTCCCATATCTTCATTCACAAAGCCACGATGCTGATGCTGCAGGGCAGGCGGCACTGGGGAAGCCCCAGGCTCAGCGGTGGTGGGAGCTGGATAGAGGGAGCTGGATTCAGGAACTCAGGATCTGGATCAAAAGCAGGAGATCAGACAGAGTTTTCCCCAGACACCGGCAGAACAGGGAAAGGGTAGAAACTCTTGTGATCACTCAATTTATACTGAATATGACGCATATGGAATGGAATACTCTTGTTAGTCACCTGTCCTGTCTATTACCCCCTGGAGGTGCAACCTTTTACTTCCTTGTGACCCCTCTTCCTACCCGGCACCCCCGGCGTGGCACACAAGAGCCAGCAGTAGCCTTGGTCACTGTAGGAATAAGTATCAGCCAGAGCCTTTCTGCATCCCAGTGCCAGGCAGTGACTGTGAACATCAGGTGTTATCACTGCCAGTAGCACACATTGTCTGCAAAACCACGCTGCTGACTTCAGAAAGTGCAGCCTTTTAGAAGAGACTAAACTGCAAATTAAAAAAATCACTAAACAGAATTGGGTTTTTTAGCTAAAACCAGGACAGTTAGTAAACAGCCCATAATAAAGAGACAAGTTTTTTGGGTACTAGGCAGTGAAGCTTGAAGCAGCCAGAATTTATACCTAGTTGGCAATATAATCTCCTTACTCATCCTGCTGACCAGAAAGTGGTCAGATAAGCAGTGTAGACCCCTCAGCATCCCAGGGTGACCCCTGCATAAAAAAGAATCTGTGGCGGTGGGTCACAAACCACTGCAGGAAGCAGCCAAGCCCCAGCATTGAGTTTTCCCATGTAGCAGCTGTGGAACCCTCATCCTGGGGGGGTTTACATCTGACAGCAACCACAGCCAGTGGTGCTTTGGCTTCAGACATAGCGTAATGATTAGCGCAACACACAAATAGTAATTTTGTAATATCTGCCACCCTTTTTGGGTGAGGCTGCATGATTTCCCTGTGGGCTGACACTTGTTGGATAAATTTCATTAGGTTCCCAGACACACCCTGGTTTCTGTATAACTGATGTGCTTATTAAAAAGGGAGCAGAAGATTTTCTGCTTCCAATACCTGGTTTAATAGTAAACTCTCATTTCTATATGTGAACAAGTCTTTCTTCTCAGCCCTCATCTCACATCTTTGGGTGGTGTGGTCTGCAGTTACAGCAATAGTAAATGTCTGTGTTGGCCAAAAGAAAAAAGGGTTTTGCAGTTCTTACCTCTTTTGCTGCTATGTATGAAAGAAACATACTGACAGACTTCTCCCTTACAACTAGCAGTTTCATGTTTCTGTTTTCTTTAAAAAGCAACTCTTTGCGCTAGATGGCAGTGTGGATAGTTCTACGGGAAACTTGTTTTATTTGTAAAAATCATAAAAATTGTAGTAAACAATATATAACACTAAAATAACTGTAGTGATGATAAAAGCACCTTTCACTACTTGTCCACCACACATCTCTGTTAAGGACAGATGTTATTCCAGGTCTCAAAAGCTTTGACTGGAGATGCCCATTCTCAAAGCTGAGAATTACTGCATTTTTCTCCTCTTCATTTCCTCCTCTTATATCTCAGAAGAGCCGAAGTCCTGCATGCCTGAGTGTTCATCTGCTCACTTGTAAAGATGCACTGCTGCCATCCTGCATACATAACTCCTGAAGAGGATTCATCTGAAGGAATATGGGCAATTTCTAAATCCTGAGTAGTATGATAAAATTACTGGCTATGATTACACATTCCTGGCCAAGGGTTAGCAGTGGATAAATAGATGTATCGAGTGGAGCTATCCTGAAGGAACTATCAAAATTAAGCCATAGTTAAAAATATGGCAACTCCCTATTTATAAAATTGCTAAACACAGTAGATAAACTTATTTAAATGACAAGGTGCTTGTCCTGTACTTGAGTGTCACCATGAGAGTAAAATCCTGGTGAATGCTGATAATTTTATATTGAAATTCAGTAGTGCTACTTTACATTGAACGAAATTGAAAGGCAGACCTGAATTAAGACATAGTATCTGAAGGTCCTTTCTGAGGAGATGGTCATGAATGAATCTGTCAGACACTGAAGAAGTGAAGGTCCATATTCTGAGCCATTCTTACCAAGATGGTGGAGTTTGTGCTCCTACATTTTCAAGAAGGGGTAGCTTGAGTAGAAAAGGCACCATGCAGGCATCTCTGTGGAAAACTTACATGTCTTAGATACACAAGAGTGTATTTTCAGCAGGTATTTTGAAATAGCTCTCATACACAATGCAAATAAGAAATTAAAATTAGTGATTTGAGACTTGTTAACAGAAGGGTTTTAAGGTCAAGTTAATTATGTTGGTAGGTGAGAGAGTTATGGAATTTTTAATTGCAAACAGGCAGCTAGTATCCAGATGCTGTTATGATGAAGTGGCAGCATCCTTCCATGGCTTTTGTGCTAGCTACATGAGAGAAAATATAAAAGATAGTTAAAAAAAAAGGTCTACCATCAGCAGAAGCAGTAAGCCTTTTCTTGCAGACTATCAAACCTGAGATCTATTAAGCAAGAGCTAATTAATATATGTTAGGTTATGTATGTCTATATAATAAGAGCTTTCAAATAAAAATACACCTTGTTTTTGTAGTAATACTGAGAAGAAAGCGAATGAGTTTTGAAAAATAAAATTATTTAATTGAAGTTATTGATCTGGCCAATGTATTTAATGCAAAAATGTTTTAATCCTTAAGGCCAGTAGAAATAAAGGGTCAGAATTCTTAAATAAACTTAATTGCCCTATTTGCAGGGTGTATATTCTTTGCTTGTCTTGTTCGAATGTCTACTAGTTAACACATTGGATTATTCATTAATTTGAATACAGTTGAGAGTTCATCCACAAATGTATGCTATTAGAATGAGTAGTTATTTATCTAATACCCATTGCTCTTTGCCTATATTTTACTAAGTTTCTTAACTGGGTAGAAATTGCAGTGTGATGTAGGCTGGATTAGATACTCGAATGCAGATAAAAATTACTTTCAAGCGACAAGAGCGAGTTGGATGACGTTTACTTGCATTCTCCAAGTGACTGGAAGGGGCACTGCTGTGAAATGGTCTGGATTTCAGTGACTTGAACAAAAATTTACAGGTGGCCAATAATCTGTCGTGGCTCTGTCCTCATAGGCAGCGATTTAAAGTATAGCTGTGGGAAGGAAGGGCAGGCAAATGAGGAGCACATGTTCTACAAAGGCACTTCTTATGCAGTTGGCCTGCTTTCACTGAGTAGCAGAGCTAGAGGACTGTGTAAAAAACAATTAGCACTTTAACATGAAGCTGTTATCTTGCTGCTCCAGGGAACCTTTGTGATTGGAAAAAAGTCGTCTTGTTGTAGGCAGGAGATAACTGAAAACATAGATGAAGACTGGGCACTTGCTGAAGGAGCGCGCTGCATCTAAGCACAGCTCATGATTGCATACTCGGTTAAATTTCTGGCAGTTCTTCAGGCTGCGGGGCAGAGAGTTAGTACCAGTCTGTGGTACTGCTGGTACTCGCCCAATTTCTCACTCCACTGCTTTATCTTCCCTCTTAGACATGTCTCTGCCACAATTCACAGCCACGCTGAAAGTTGCTGTCCTTCACGCTCCTAATAAAACTAGGCTTCCAACCACTTAGAAAATGTCTTTTTGCTAAACTGTTGAAGTAATTGATGTGGTTTAGTTGAAGGTGCAATTCATTCAGCTGTCATCATGAGAAGAGACGGCATTATTTCTTTTCAACGGCAGGGATTTTGCTTAAATATGGAACAAAACAATCTTCTAACCCTACCATCTTGTTTTGTGGTAGATAACAAGCCACAGTATATTATGTGTTCTGACTAGTGTACATTTATGTAAGTGTCCAGCTGTCCTTCTGAAGTGAATAAACAGTGGTGGACTTTATAGAAGATGTTAGGAAAGATATTCTGGGTAAAGAAAATGCAGCTGGGTTTGTCCATAAACTGCACAGTGTGTCCAAGTTTAAAAAAAAATATTGTGAATAAGAATGCTTCATCTTTCATCTCATGCTAACCTGTTTCCTCTCTCTGTCTTGTGTTAGAAAAGGGTAGCAAAACTAGTATGGTTTACTTTTTCTCCTCCCCTTTTTAAAGAAAAAAAAAAAAATCCACCATGTACCTTCTGCGATGTTTCTTTTTCTCCTCCACCAGTACATTGTTTGGACTGTAGCCATTATAGGGCAATATTTCTGGAAAACGGATTCCCTAGGGATGCTTATTAAGCGTCACTGCTATTTGTTTCGTGGCACGGTACTAAATAAACAAACAGAAACCTCAACCCCTCCTCCCACTTTAGCGTGACGGATGACCTTAAAGAGAGCTAGCAGTGCGAATGAAAAGGTTGTGGTCTACCAAAGATAAATGGAAATACATACATGCTATAATATAAAAGTTACAGAAAATTGGGTAATAACTAGTTTCCATTATGCTGTAACCACTGGGCTGGGTATCCTCGAAGTCAAGTATATGTTTGTGATGGAGAGACGAGAGAGGAGACAGGAAAAATTGTTAAATGCCAGTTCTTTGACCAGTGGCAAAAGGAAGCTTAATTGCTGCAGCTGTGTCTCACTGATATGGTGTCTCCTGCAGAAGTGAAGGCTCTGTAAGAAAAGATTGGGTTATTCTAAAGAAAACTCTGCACAGTACTCTCAGATTTTAGGAAATTGTCTTGATTCAGTACTGATTGAATTAGTCTGAGCTTAAAGGAGCATACTGAGTTTCATATATGCTGAGTTCTGCGAAGGAGAAACCACAATGCTAGGATAAGGGGATTTTTGGTCCTTTTACCCATCTGTTGATTACTCACCACTTTGTAGTAAATAAGGTTGATATTATTACTGGTTTTTACACTGCCTTAGCCATCAGTAATTGAAATTGTGCTGATGAGAGAATAGATATATATGTACACGTGTCTGTGTGTGTATATGTATATATTTCCACTACTCGGTAGAAAATGGTCAGACCTTGCAAAGTATTGGAGGCATCTGCAGCTGGACTGGCCTGGTTGGATGAGACTTGGAGCAACCTGGTCTAGTGGAAGGTGTCTCTGCCCCCATGGCAGGAGGATTGGAACTAGATGATCTTTAAGGTCCCTTCCAATCCAAACCGTTCTGTGACTTAATGATTCTATGAACTTTTGGGCAGTTAAAAAATGTTCAGAGTGGTTGCACACTGAGAAGTGGACCCGTATGAGGCTAGCTATGCTGTTCATATGGGAGTTCTGATCTCAGCGACTGCTCTGCAACTGGGCGCGACTGCTGTGAATTTCCTGAAACAGCTGCTTATCAGTTGGCATGGGCCACTGCTTGCACATTTTTATCCCTAATGCCTGGGAAAGTTGTGTGTTTGTGCATCCTGTACTTACCTATTGTTAATATTCCCCATGACATTCTGTGAAATAGGTGGGATTAATACCTTGGCATTTGCTGTTAGTGTTTAGTTTATCAGTTCTGGTACCCCCTGGCTTAATCTCAAAGAAATAGCTGGGCTGGAGGGCAGGACTGGGCAGCAGAGGCTTTGGCTTGGGGGTGTGTGCGGAGCAAGCAGCACCCTGCACCCTGCCTTCAGCAGTGCTGCGGGCTGGTTGGGGAAGTCAATTACTCAGTTACTAAATTAGCAGTGTCTCCTTGTGGTTTAGTTTTGGGTTTGGGTTTTTGTTTTTGTTTTTTTTTTGTTTGTTTGGTTGGGGTTTTTTTATTCCCTGCTGTTTTCACTCTTTGAAGGGGCCTGCTGTGGGATTTTATGATCTTGCAGCAGGAGCAAAGGCAAGATACTGCAAACAAGGGGCGATGCAGAACACCACCAAGGCTGGAAGTGGGAATGGGAATGGTCTTGGTGATGGCCGCTTGAAATGTGCCTTTACCTCTCCTGTGAAACTACCCCCACAAAAGCCAGGGGAAGCTTACAGAACTTGTAGGTATTTTAACCAAAATTCAGAGGCTTTTAGTAGGAGTGTAAAGGTGTAGCATGTGCTTCCAGCATGTTACTAGCCTAACTCTCCTAAGATCATATTCTATATAGCGTGTAACTGTCCTGTTGGATTCTTACCTTTTGAAAATGAAATAAGGTCCTCGCAATTAGCTGAGAACTCTCCATAATCATGTAGAAAATGTTCCTGGTGAAAGTGGCATGCCTCTTGGCTTGCAACAGATCTCCCTGTCCGGTTTTATTTTGAATTGCATTGATTGGCAGCCTACTGCAGCACCTGTGGTGTAGGGGCTATACTCTTGCCAAGAGCAGGTTTATTTGCCTGATACACCCATATACTCAGAAATTTTCTGAGGAAATCTTGCTAAAACTATCACAAGTCTGCCACAAGTCAATGTGATATGCTTTGATTTCGTAGTATACGTAGATAACTTTTGTTTTATCAGCTGATTTGGTAAAGTCAAGAATAGGGCTGATTAGGACATAAAGAATAAAGACAAATCAATAAAATTTATAAATAATCTCACCTAGGATTAGAGGTTGGTGTGAGAAAGTTGGGAGGAAATAATTAAAATACATTCACTGAGAGATTTGGTTATCTTTCATTCCTCTTATTTATTCCTCCCGCTTCTAACTAATGCAAATTTCCACCCATGCTGTAACTAGGAGCTGGAGGAGAACACAGCTAGCCTTCAGAGATATTGAGAAGTCTAATGTGTGTTTGCCCCTGCTCCCTTTAGTGACTGCTCTGTAAAAGTATGCATTGCTATGCCCACTGATAGATTTTGGCAAATTTGGGACTAAACTGTGTAGGTTCCACCTGATGGTGATTGGAAGCCACTTGCCTTGACACCAGAAGCTTAAGAAAAAAATAAATTTGTTCAAAGTGTCCTGCAAACAGGTTGTGGATTGAATGTTAAAAGTGATATTTTTTTTTGTTGTGATAATCAGTATTTGGATATTGAGGTGGCTACTACCTTAGGCTTCTCAGTGAGGTCACTTTCTGGAATTAAGAGTTTGTTTTTTTAAAAAGAAAAAGCTAATTTTTTTGCAGAAAATGCGATCACCATTCGGTGCATGAGACGTAACTTCTGTTCTTGTGAAAACTTTGTTCCGAAATGCTCTATTTTGGTATGATTCTGAAATCTCACTCTGAGATGCTATTTTTCATTGCGGTCAAGTTTTTCAAAGTTTGTTTATACATAGACAAGCCATACAGCTACTACTCGGTGATACCAGGCAGAATTGTTAAGTGCGCTGTAGAGAGTGAGTCTGTCCCATTTCTGGAGAGAGGATGACGGTGTTCAGCAGCCCCAACAGGATTTTGTTAAGATGGGCTCTGTTCAGCACTCAGCTGTGCAGCAGTTCATACTGGTAAGATCAGCACGTCTTAGTGCAGCAGAGGAGAGAACTCAAGGGTCTGTCGTTCTCGTAGCGTGTGATAAAATGGATGAGCATAGTGGCTTGTGGAACATGTTTTTCTAAAGTATTTTGCTCTGCAGGATGGATGGGTGAAACTCATAATATTTCTGAGGGATCATCCAAATATTTTTGTGCTTCTTGTTGTCTCTCTGACTTAATTGTCCTTCCTTCAGAAACAGTCTGATTGACGTGTAATTCTAATTAGCTGCAAAACTCAGTCTGCGGTATTTACTTTTACTGTAACTAAGGCCTTGAAGGTTGTTCAATTAAGCCTTTAAACAGTAGTTGTCTCTTTCCATCATGAGTCAACACGAAGTATTTATCAACACTTTTTAATAAGATTAAATTTATACTTACAGATAATATTCATATGCATAGAGTAGCTGTGATTCCTAGAGATATTTTTTTAAAGCGTGTTATCTTCCTTGTTATTTTTGAATGCTATTTTATTGTTTCAGCAATATAAGTAAGTGCTAATCTATCAGCTTCTGGGAGGGGCTGGCTGGTGCCTTCACAGGTCTAGAGTAAAGGAAGCTGTTTCTGCTGTTCTGTCCCACCTTGCCTCAGCAGCCTATTTGCTGCTGAGAACAAAATGTTCTCCCAACATTCCTTCTGCCACTGTTCATTGCTTCAAGTCAATAAAAAAGTGAAATTTCTTAAAGCTTTTTCTTTTTTTTTCTTCTACACTTGGTGCTTTTGCTTTGCCAGCAAAGACGTGCTGCCACCAAATGTTTTACCTCTTTAGATTTCACCCTTCCACATCCTTGCTAACTGGCAGTTTTCGGAAGGTTTGTGTCTGTAGTTTTTTTGGGTGCAGCAGGCACATGCAAAGAGCTTTAGGAGGGGAGGTGATGGAATGACGTTCACAAGCACAGCTGTGTTTATTTCAATATGAGCTAAAAACTGCCCAACTCCAAAATACACCACTGTAAGTGAGCACCACCAGAGCAACCGTAGGTCACCATATACAGGGGAGTCAGGACTTATGGGTCTTTGTCTTGCAGCAAAGCCAGCTACTCCAGCTCTCAGCAGAGAGATGTAAACACCATGAAGAGCTGTGCATTTGTGGGCATCACTGGGCACATGGGGAGATGGTAGTGGGAGATGCCCTGAAAATACTGATACATCTTCATAGGTCTTGTGTGAAAGGCCAGCTCTTACTTGAGACAAAAACCCCCATTAGTTACGGAAAGAGAAGTTTACTTCTGATGGTACTGCTTTCCCTGCACCTGGGAGCAGGCTAGATCACAGAGAGGGGTGTTTCCCTCTCTTGTGGCTCAGGGATTCTCTGCTGTAACAATCAGCAGTTCTCTGAGTAGGCTTTGAAAGTCCTCTGCTGCTTCTGCATGAGCTCCCTAAGGCAAATGGAGTGTCAGACACCTCTCAACATCTTCAGTCTACTTTTTGCAGCTGCAGTGTCCACTCCTAAGTTAACCATTCCTGTTTCTATTGCACATATTCAAGAATATATTACAGTGTCTGAGATGTAATACAAGGTAGTGGCTCATGACATTGTTGTGATACTCTGCAGTATGTGAAGCCCCTGTTTTCTTTTAAAGAAAAATCTCAGTAGCAATCATAGCTACCTATATGTTATTCTAAACCAACTGTTGCCCTGTGATTTATGCACTGAGAGACAAACACCACAGTTCTCTTAAAACTAGCTGAGAGCTGGTTTCAGGTGAACAAATAGAGAGAGATGCATACAAAGTTGTGAGGTTTTATGCTGCAGCTACAGGACTTCAGTTAAGGATAAAGTTTAGAATCATCCAGTTCTTTATTCAGTATCAACCATGAGCCTAGTTCACAGTGAAGAATGGGCTGTGACTCGACACATCGATTTGTGAGATGCATGGTACCCGGTAAAACTTGACCAACAATTTAGATCTGTCCGTCTTTACCATCTGCTTTCCTAATTTTGGTGGGAGTGGAGACAGTGTAAACTGGAGACGTTTCTATAGGAGTTTTGTTATTTAAGTGCCCTTAAAGAGCGTGCCTTACTTGACAGTTGCTGATGAAAATAGTGCTTGTCTATGTGGCCATAAAGGCTCATGTGCCTGAGGTATCATATGATGAATTTTAGCTATACTTAGAAGGGAACTAATGCTGCCTTTTACCCTTTAAGAACTTTATTTTGATATGTGACCTAGCTAGCCTTTTCTTGTTCTTGGTAATGTCCTATTTTCATAGCAATCAGTATCCAGTGTGATGGCAGCAGGTAAGAAGCATACTGAAATGTGTTCATGTCCTCAGATAGCTGAGGATAACCTTTATCTTTTTTGTATTCTGTTTTGCATTTCTAAATATGCTTTAAAATAATTAATGTATAGCAAAAACCCCCACTTGAATTACAGTTCAGATACATACATTGATGTAGTCTACTCCTTAAATCAGGGCTGTAAAATAATAATTCACACACAGTGCTCAACATTTCGGTTCTTAAAGTTTCTCTTCCAAAAGTTTTGTCTTAGCATTGTTTGCCTGATATTTCTTTGCTCTTTTTATATTTTTCTGGTGAAGCAGATACCCTTTTATTGTGTTGAAGAGGTGTTACCTTGTTTACAAACTGGTATTCTATTCTGTTAATTCTGTACTGGCGGAGGTAAACTGTAGCTGTTTTTGTACTGTGTACCTTTGTGATCTTTGAAAATCAGATCATGTTTTTTTCAGCAAGGTGTTTCCCCAGTTTAAACAACTGCAGAGAGCTTCCACTTTGCTGGCAGCCTTACTCCCTGAAAGTGAAATGGCTTTTTTTTTGAGTAGAGAGATATAGAATATTTCTAAAAACTGTGCGATCTAAATTCTTAGTCTTTTATATACTGTATTGCTTAATGGCACAACATGGGATATGCACTGTCTGTAAGTATGCATGTATAAGATATATAATGGCATTTAGAAAGGGGGAATGGAAAAATAAATTTTACTTACAGAGACTTTTTCTTAGTTTACACGTTTTCTGCTTTTTAAACTTCACTGCAGGCTAACACCAGTATGCTGCCTTCTTTTTTGTTGATTTTCTTGTGTGTTTTACTACTGGATGTGCATTGTCAGAAACAAAGGAAAAAACATGGATTAATAATTAGAAATAAATTTGTCAACAGAGGTTCAATTGTAACATCTGGGCTTGCTTTTGGTATTGTACTATGAGAATGGGGGGGAGGTCATTCCAGTACAGAGAAGCAAAAGGGAAAAGTTAGTATTTCCTCATATAGTGATTACATAGCTTTAGAAAATTAAGAAACTAGAAGTAGTAGGAGGAAGATATTTGCAGAGGTCTTTAATCCTAAAATTCTGTGCTTCCTTGTAACGTTTTGGGGTGTTTATTCTCTTCCCTCTCAGTAAAAATGTATAGAAGTGTAACAATTCCCTCTGCTTGCTTTTGGGTACTGGACACTTTGCTCTGAGGAATGGGAGCAGGTGAAAATTAGGGCTGGTTAGCTGGGGTTAGCTGGTTAGTGCATGCATGCTTGGTGACTGAAACAGCGAAAATAAGTACTTCCTCCGAATAAGTAAGGTAGGGGGAAGACCTTCTGCACATCTAAGAACAAAGCCAGGGAGAGAACTTCTTCTGCTAATACCCTTCTATTTCTGAAGATTTAGAATCAGTGAGAGATTATCTATATTCCTGTAAAAAGGTACTTTGAGACTTTGTAGGCAAATCACAGTGGCTACAGAAGGGATCTTGTAAGTTCTGTTCTGATATGGAAAACCATAACCTAAATCTAAAAAGCTTTTCCTTTTTATCTGACTGGAACAGACCTTGTTCAAATTTAGCTGGTCTCGTCTTGATTACGCATGCAGTGAGGGAAAAGCGAGACATATAAGTAAGTTGTATATTTTCTGTTTTGCAGTTCTTCCAAGAAGACAAATGGATCTGCTTTTAGCTCTTGTGTAGCCCTGTTCATTGTGGCTGGGTGCATATCAAACCGCCATAGGCACTGGGGCTGGAGAGAGCTTGAGATATGGCTTAGCTTCCTGGAGAGAAACCGCAACAAAGAAAGTGCTCCTCTGCTAGGGCCTTGGCGATATGGTTTGAAGAAGGCATTGCTAATAACACATAGATGCGGTGCTTAGTGACAGGGTCAGGTGGTGGACCTAGCATTGGTAAGCTTATGGTTGGACTTGATTATCTTAAAGGTCTTTCCCAACCTAAACAATTCTGATTCTATAATTGTGCAGCAACTTATTTTGCTGTCCGGATAACGTGACTGAATACGAAACACATGTTTTTCTTACTAAGAACATCTGATTTAGTTTTCGTTTTATACGTGCCACATAGTTTATTGCCTAGGAGTGGCCTTCTGCAAAGAAACACATGAATCACACTGGAGATGCATTGTTTCACTGACAGGCCTGCTGTGTTGTTTTTCAGAAGATCAGGTTCTTATGTTGTTTTTTTTCCCAGAATTTTGTTAGTAGTGACAGATGCGCTGCCGTCTATTTATGTCTATGTCGTCATATGGTGACTGATAAGAATACATTTTATTTTGTTATCTTTATTAGTGTGCTGCTATACAATAATAAATTGACCCAAAAGATTTTAAAGTTAACGTGTTTATGGATCTCCATAGAAAAGTGCAGGTTTTGGTAGTTTCTGCTTGACTTGACCCACTGTCTCAGGGTTATAGGAAGGTGACTTTCAGGCCCATATGTCATTTGGGAATTTACAAATTTGATTCTAGCTTGACGTGTCCTGTAAGATATAGATGTCCCCTTGTTTGCAGAGTGTGTCTGCTCACGTCAATGCCAGGATGTAGTTTCGGGTGATAAATAGTTTGAATGAAGGGCAGGTTTACTGGTAATTGACTGATGGTGCAAAACCGAGTGGCAGCACTGTGAGCCTCGACGCTGCTATGTGTACGAGTGGTGTAATACAGATGGCCCAACAGCTGGACACCTGCTTGCTAGTGAGCACCCACCCTTCCTGGCACCCTGTGGCAGAGCTGTGTGGTGTGTGCCCCCTGCCACCAACCAGATGCAGAATTTGTAGGTTAGACTTGTAATGGTGAAAGTTTTAGTGCCTGGTTCCCTAAGGTGAAAAATTTCTTGTGCAATCAGTTGATCGATCAACATGCTTCCATGTACACTGAGACTCTCAGGACTGCCACTGTACAGCTGTTTGAAAAAGGAGAGCGTGAGAATGAGAAGATACTTTGAATAATTAATACAAGCACTAGCTCATCCTCTCACTGAAAAGGAGGAAGACAGGTTATGTGAACTCTCTGCTGACTTAAATTACTCGGATTAAATGACAAAGTCCGTGAGCGTTAGGTGCAGGTTGCTTTAATGTTGGTTTGATTATCCAGCACAGAGGAACACCTCCTGTGAGGGACAAGTGCATTGCCCCAACTTGTGGCCCTCTCCTTTGGGTGGGTAGGTTCTCTGCAGGTGGCCACATGCAGCAAGGTGTTTTTTGCCTCATGCAAGGCAGGTGCGTTATGACACTTCCAGAAAGCTGTGACACATCTTTCTCTGCGAG